>NC_079479.1:35495283-35795283 GCF_026230105.1 Diorhabda sublineata
CTTGAAAACGTTTCCGAAATTCACCCTATACGTCAAGTTACTTCAAAATATCCCAAGAGATTCACCCTGTATATGTCAAGTGTCTTGAAAACGTTTCCGAAATTCACCCTATACGTCAAATTCACCATATATTGTCAAGTTACTTCAAAATGTCTCAAGAGATTCACCCTATACGTCAAATTCACCATATATTGTCAAGTTACTTCAAAATGTCTCAAGAGATTCACCCTATACGTCAAATTCACCATATATGTCAAGATACTTCAAAATGTCCCAAGTGATTCACCCTGTATATGTCAAGTGTCTTGAAAACGTTTCCGAAATTCACCCTATACGTCAAATTCACCATATATGTCAAGTTACTTCAAAATGTCTCAAGAAATTCACCCTGTATATGTCAAGTGTCTTGAAAACGTTTCCGAAATTCATCCTATACGTCAAGTTACTTCAAAATATCCCAAGAGATTCACCCTGTATATGTCAAGTGTCTTGAAAACGTTTCCGAAATTCACCCTATACGTCAAATTCACCATATATTGTCAAGTTACTTCAAAATGTCTCAAGAGATTCACCCTATACGTCAAATTCACCATATATGTCAAGATACTTCAAAATGTCCCAAGTGATTCACCCTGTATATGTCAAGTGTCTTGAAAACGTTTCCGAAATTCACCCTATACGTCAAATTCACCATATATGTCAAGATACTTCAAAATGTCCCAAGTGATTCACCCTGTATATGTCAAGTGTCTTGAAACCGTTTCCGAAATTCACCCTATACGTCAAATTCACCATATATGTCAAGATACTTCAAAATGTCCCAAGTGATTCACCCTGTATATGTCAAGTGTCTTGAAAACGTTTCCGAAATTCACCCTATACGTCAAATTCACCATATATTGTCAAGTTACTTCAAAATGTCTCAAGAGATTCACCCTATACGTCAAATTCACCATATATGTCAAGATACTTCAAAATGTCCCAAGTGATTCACCCTGTATATGTCAAGTGTCTTGAAAACGTTTCCGAAATTCACCCTATACGTCAAATTCACCATATATGTCAAGATACTTCAAAATGTCCCAAGTGATTCACCCTGTATATGTCAAGTGTCTTGAAAACGTTTCCGAAATTCACCCTATACGTCAAATTCACCATATATTGTCAAGTTACTTCAAAATGTCTCAAGAGATTCACCCTATACGTCAAATTCACCATATATGTCAAGATACTTCAAAATGTCCCAAGTGATTCACCCTGTATATGTCAAGTGTCTTGAAAACGTTTCCGAAATTCACCCTATACGTCAAATTCACCATATATGTCAAGATACTTCAAAATGTCCCAAGTGATTCACCCTGTATATGTCAAGTGTCTTGAAACCGTTTCCGAAATTCACCCTATACGTCAAATTCACCATATATGTCAAGATACTTCAAAATGTCCCAAGTGATTCACCCTGTATATGTCAAGTGTCTTGAAAACGTTTCCGAAATTCACCCTATACGTCAAATTCACCATATATGTCAAGTTACTTCAAAATGTCCCAAGTGATTCACCCTGTATATGTCAAGTGTCTTGAAAACGTTTCCGAAATTCACCCTATACGTCAAGTTACTTCAAAATATCCCAAGAGATTCACCCTGTATATGTCAAGTGTCTTGAAAACGTTTCCGAAATTCACCCTATACGTCAAATTCACCATATATTGTCAAGTTACTTCAAAATGTCTCAAGAGATTCACCCTATACGTCAAATTCACCATATATGTCAAGATACTTCAAAATGTCCCAAGTGATTCACCCTGTATATGTCAAGTGTCTTGAAAACGTTTCCGAAATTCACCCTATACGTCAAATTCACCATATATGTCAAGATACTTCAAAATGTCCCAAGTGATTCACCCTGTATATGTCAAGTGTCTTGAAACCGTTTCCGAAATTCACCCTATACGTCAAATTCACCATATATGTCAAGTTACTTCAAAATGTCTCAAGAGATTCACCCTGTATATGTCAAGTATCTTGAAAACGTTTCCGAAATTCACCCTATACGTCAAATTCACCATATATGTCAAGATACTTCAAAATGTCCCAAGTGATTCACCCTATATATGTCAAGTATCTTGAAAACGTTTCCGAAATTCACCCTATACGTCAAATTCACCATATATGTCAAGATACTTCAAAATGTCCCAAGTGATTCACCCTATATATGTCAAGTGTCTTGAAAACGTCTCAAAAATTCACCCTATACGTCAAACTCCTTTAAAATTTCTTAAACTACCCTATATATATAAAAAATATATTGAAAAAGTTATCGAAATTAACCCTATATTTATGTAAATGTTTTCAAAAACATCCCTATATTATGTCAAGCAACTTTAAAATAACTAATCACCCTATATATTCAAAATTATTTCCAGAACCAAAAACAAAATCTATCAATTTGATATAAATGAAATTCCAACATTTATTTTCATTTTAAATCACTAATCGGTCGAACTCTGATACCGGAAGAATTATTATTAATACAATTTTGGTTTAAATTGTGTCTCGAATATTGAGCATCCCTGTAATGCATTTGCGTAACTATTTTACCACTTCCGTTATTATTAACACTATAACCACGATTTGCGTTTTGTTGATAATTATTATAATACGTATTATTAGACGAACCACTGTACATATTCGATTGCGCAGAATTCAAATGATAATTATCATTACGTATTCTCTGTATTACGGGTTGCATTCTATCCGGATTTAACTGGTACACGGTTTGTTTCGTTTCTATACTAGGAATAAAGTTGTGAGAAGGTAACGGAGGATACCAAATTTTATTAGAATTACGAATCGGAATTTGATTATTAACGTTCGAAGTTACATTTGGATATTTGTCAAAATGTTGATCGTACAACATACCATTTTGAGATTCATTCGTGTATCCAGAAGGTAGACAGTTCAATGAATTATTATAGTTTCGATAATCACAAAAATTTTCTTTAATACATGGAGAATACGATGGAAATTGTATATTTTGAGGTTTTACAATATAATCGTGATTTTGTTCCAACTCGTATCTTAAACCGAAGCTAGGTACGTTTAGATTAATATTTGTAGATACGATATTTTCAGTCGATGAATGAGACTCGGCAACGTTGTCGTGCATCGTAGCACTAGTGTCAACCGAATCGAGAAGTTTCTTAATAGTATCTAAATTTTCTAATAGTCCCGCTTCTTGACTTTGTTTCAATTCCTTAGTTTCTTTGGTGATTTTAACATCTATAGGAGTGAGGTTATTCCAATCTTTAAATTTTCGTATCGTTTCAGGCGGGTCTTTATAACTATATTTGACAGATAATTCGTTTCCGATATTAATCGATACTGGAATTTTATATAAATCGAGATATGGTTTGAAATTTTTTAATATAACCGAGGATGTTATTCCGTGCTCGGTATTAATCGATTCTAAATCGGTTTCGTTCGGTTTTAAATCGGTTTGAGTGTCTCGTTCAGCTGGACGTAAATTTTTATCGATTGTTAATAATTGTCGAATTAATTGTCGTGTTTCAATTTCATAATTAATATTAAAATAGGTACTATTCGTAATTTCGATTACCGGTTCTATAAGATTAGATATAGCTCGACGGTACATTGTTTCCGCGGTTTTATTATTTTCTAATTTATCCACTAATACGTCGGGCATATTGTTTATTGCGCATGCTTTGTAGTGAATTGTGAATGTTTTTGTTTCGAATGTATTTCGACAAAAATGGCAACTAAATGTTGGTTCGTTTTGAGGTTTGATAAATTGTTTTACGGGGGGATACGAAAAAGTTTTATCTTGATTATGTTCGACGTTTAAAATGTTTTTGTTTATATTTTCTTTGAGTGTGAGGTTAGAAATGACATTTGGTGTTATGTTGGAGTTATCAATACTTTGAAATTTTTTTGAATCTATTTTTTCATTTTGTAAATAAATATTTATATCGTCGTCAATTTTTCTTTTTCTATTATTAATAGAAGGGGATGATGATATAAGATCTATTATTTCGTTTTGAAGTTTCCCTTCGTCGTCTACTGTATAATACAGGGGTTTACGAAAAATTTCGTAAGCTGATTTATCTAATCTAAATTTGATATTTATTGGAGAAACGGCTTCTTTGATTTTTTTGTCCTCCATTACCCTTCGAATGTGATTTTTCGAACGGATATTTTTACTTTCGAAATAATTTTCGACTTCGTTCAAATCCATTTCTACGATTGGCGAAAAATCTAAATTCAAACTATCGTAAGGTAATTTGAGATAAGGGTAAGTTTTGAAAAGTTGAACGACGCTATTGTGAATTATGTTTTTTTCGGCGGTTTTTTTCTGAAGTTCCTGAAACAACGTGATTATTTCAATCTACAGGGTGTAATCAAAAATACCTCGCTCCATTTTGTATATATATATATACAAAATAAACTCACCCTTAAGAACCTGTCATTTTTCAGAGATTTTTCACGAAATTTATACAATTGTACAAGGTGTTTTCCACAACTCGTACATATCTTTTGAGATATTGGATCCTCTTTATTTATCTGTAAAAAAAATTAAACTTATACCGGGCGATATTTAATATTGTTCTAAGGGAAAAAACACCCACGCGGTATAGTAACGGCACGCCATCTAACGGCGACTTGGTAAAATCCAATATAGCGAAAACGATTGCCGGTGGCTCCATCTGTTATAGTGTAGCCGTAATTCATGTACTAGATATGTCTTGAAAAAGTTATTTAGTACAGGACACTTTAGAAAGTTTCTATAATGTTCTAGAATCACTCAAAAAGCATATATGAATGAATTTTTTGAATATATATCGATAAGACGTTATAATTTGGCGTTTTCGATGTCGTTAAATCCATTTATCGATATTTCCTAACCTAAAATGAATTGAAACTAACCTAATAGCAGCCATAGTGAACCTAACCTAACAAAAAAACATCGAGAGACTTCCCGATTTGATCGTATATGAAGTTGTGTTAGTGAAAACGACATTTCTCCTAAAAATAATCCCCACAATTTGAAATATTTCATTTAATTCATAAATCCAGTTCGAAAAAAAACGAAAAATCAACTAATTTAATAATTATTAGTACTAAATTCCGATAAATGGATTCCTACCATTCCGAAAACGCTAAACTAACGTGTTTTTATCTTGAACCTAATTCAGATACGTTATAAACGGGGTTTCTAAACCGCCAATCACGCAAAAAATTAATGACGAGTTTATTTAGTCTTTAATATTATTTTTCCGTTTATTTTGCGTTTTCTGCATATCGTCACGTGTTGTTTATATGGATACAAGTGTTTTTTGTCGATAAAAAAACTCATCGGTCAAGTTTCCGAGAAACTTCGAGACGTTTAAGTCGACCTTGAAACTTGTCGATCTGATTTATCGCTTTCGAGGGTCCTATCTCGAAAATTTCTTTTTTATAAACACTCATATCGACCAAAACTTTGTCAAGAACTTTAGAAACAACGCCCAATTCGGCTCGAGGACTATAAGATTTAATTTCACACAGTTGGACGTTTTTAATGGCGAAAATACCCAAAATATTTTGAAAACTAATAAGCACAGCATCGGTTTTGGACGAGGGGAAAGAATCTGGCGAATAGGGTGGTTGAAATAGCAATTCAAACTTTGATTCGTTAATTGTTGCCACTGAAATAACGGATGTGTCAGCTGGTGCATAGTCTCGTCGAAACAGCGCTTTCTTTTTAGCCGAATGCGGTACTTCTGGTGCCATCCTCGTAGTAAAAGTAGTCATACGTCTATGGATTGCGACTGCTTCATCATTTTATTACTCTCTCATTCATAAAACTATGACTATAATATGATTACAAGAAAATATTTTTGTTTAACTACAAGTTATTTATTTATATTTAATTTAAATGAAATAAATCGTTTGTTTATGATAACTAAACCTTAATAATCGATTTAGGTCGACTAAAAATACGAGGTACGTCTGTTAAATAACCAAACAGATCATGATAAATCCTCCGAGACTGTTTATTTTGAAATTTCACGCCTTATATCTCATAATTTATTGAAATAAGTCCGTTTTACGGATTTAAACGTTATAAAATTGTCCTGGAAGACGTATAGTTACCAAAATCGAATAGAATTCATATAAAACACTGAAAATAACAATTCTTTGTATGCCTGACAAAGGTTTTTAGCATTCCGTCCACCATATTAGCCGGATCTCACACCGTGTTTACTAAAATGGAATATTTAAAAGAACTAGATTGGGCTGTGAAGGAGATTTAATAGAAGAAAGAATTTTTTCACCGCACCTCGTACAATGGAAGCTCAAACTTAGTTCAGATTGGAGGAGTAATAATTCAATTTAGTCTAAAAGAGAGGCTGGTACAAAACATTTTGAATTTGTGATTAAAATCGTATCAAATTTAACAATAAAACAAATTTTTTTTTTCATCCACCCTGTACAATTACACTGTGTAATTGAACGTATGTATAAGAAATTACGTGACAGATTTATGCTGACATTCTACTTTTTTATACAACGTGTTGATTTGAATAACAAGAAAACAATTTAATAAAAAATATGCATTTAGTTTAATTACATATTAAGTTACACAATATATCTTTCATTTTATGTTCATATCGTATCGAATTAACTAATTTCTGTCTAATATTAATATAACCAAACAAAACAAAAATGTACAAAATCCTAATAAGACAAGAATTCGATGGAAACAACAATAATCAATAAAAAAGAAGAAGATGATGACAGCTATAACAAGCCCAGACGTAATACAGGAAGGAGGAGAGCAAATAAAAAAGAAGAAGTATAAAAATATTGTGTAATACATTCAGTATTATTTGCCTCTTAAAGTGAAAATAGAATTATTTCACATAAATTTTATTAAAGAAAAATGTTAAAGACTTAAAAAACTGACACGTGCTTTATAAAATGGTGAGGTCGGGACGATTTCGGAGTACGAAATAAAAATATTTAAAACAAACAAAATAAAAATGGACGATCTAATACTTTCCAATGTCTTAATACAACTGAGTTGTAAATATAGATATGCAAGTTAAATATTCACCCCACCAAAATAAAAAACGTCAGCGACATCTTTAAATACCTGTCGAAAATACTACACTCACCTCTATTCCGATAATTTTCGATATAATATCCCTTACACTTTTCCTTTTATTTCCAACATAATAACTAAAAACACAAAAACGTTTATTGTTTTCACTGTTAGACGAGCACAGTCTACAAACACTTTTAATATTCATATCGACGTAGATCACGCGGTGTCCAGGCGCAAATTCGGTCTGGAGAACAAGATTCGAACACGATATGAATTTCTTCATTCTAAAAATAGCCGAAGACATGCGCCGTAAAACATTTCAACTGATTTGGCAGTTTTACTGAGCCGCCACGTGTTTGTATCGTTTATTTAACATGGAAATTTATAATTTTACGATATAATTATTTGTATCTCCTTTATTAATTCCGAATTTTTACAATTTAATTATTTATTTGTATGTTACGGTGTTTTTTTACCTACTGTATATAGCTTGTTGTAAAAAATTTTTTATTTGGTGTTTCTAGTATACAGATTCATAGGCTGTTTCATTTATTACAGTCATAAATCGGCCCTTTTTGTCACTATTCAAAACCGAGTTTTTCCAAGAAACTTTTGCTTCACTTAAGGCAGGGATGGTTTGTAAATAATAGCAATCGCGTAACAATTACTTAAAAAATTAAAATATATTTTTTCTACGAAAAAATGTTTTTGGATATTTTTATCTATACAAAATGGATAGATTTTTTTCTTATTGATAATTTAAAACAGTTCTTCTCGTTGTATATACTCAAATACTTCGTATTCTGCCACTAGGAATAAAAATAAATTGTACGAATTTTTACCAGGTCTCCAGTCGCCCTCAAAGCACACCCAAACCGACACCGTGTTTTACAGTCGGGATTACACATTGATCTAACATCTTATTTTTCTTTGACATGCGCACAAACACCTCAAACTCATCACTCCATAAAATTCTCAAATAAAAAATAAGTTCATGATCGAAAACTATAAATATAACTTCGGACTGAATGTACATATTGGCTCGATACGTTACTGTATACAAAATCACTGACGTATCGATCAGAGTTGCCAATTGTTTAAACCAAATAAAAAGAACGTTGTATACTTCGAATATGCTATTTAACTTAATACATGATAAAAATTCTAATTGAATATTATTTTTAAATATGTTCAAAGAAATTGTGGCAGAAATAAACGTTAAACGAAAAAATTTATATATACTTATATATATTTAGACAATTGGCAGTACTGGTGAGCGGACTTTCCGATGATTATACGAGTTAACCCGAATGAATTATCAATTGGGATTGAAACCAACAAGAATAAAATTAAAGTAACGCCTTTAACAATTTTTTTTGGTAATTTCTATAAGAAGAAATAGAGTTTAAAAGTGGAAATAGACGAATCAGACTGTCTCGATTCTCTTCCAAGGAACATTTAAGGGAATTTCAGGTAGATAACCTTGAATAAAGTTGTCCCATGTAAAACTATTTAATTCAAAACGATTTCTATTATATTTAGTTGACGGTTAAATTTTTTATAATAATATTTGAAAACTGACCTCAACACCAGCAGTAATGAAAATGACATATTGTAGTGGTTTCTTGAATTTCAGTAGATTTTTAATTTCCTTTTTATCGAATACGGAAACCAATTTATCCGGCGCGTCTGAACACAATCTACAAATATTATCAAACATTTTTGTTTTCCGTGAAATCGGTTGCTTCTTGATATTTCACCATTTACTAATGATAAATTTTTATTTTGGTCAGGACGTGCTATCGGTTGCAATACTAGCTTTTTAGAATTCAATAAAAACGTCACAATTTTATTTGCTTTACACGAAGAAAGATGTTTTTATATTGATTCCAAAGAAAAAAAAAACAAGTTTTAGGATTAAAAGAAAAGAAATTCTATTCAACAGTCTTATTATTTTATCCAGAAATAAATACAAAAACGAACTACATATTTATACACGAATAGGTTATCAAAATCTAGTGACCTCTAGTCATAAAACGAATTTGAAGTTATACGAGGTTTACTCAATAAATATGAACCTGATTTCTTTTATTTTCATCTAGCAAATATAACTGTTGGATTATTTGCAACAAAATCAGACTGGCGCGCGGGAATATTGTTGAATACTATATTTTATCTACGACCAGGGATGGTTAGGTCAGTATATTAATTTAAAGTATAAAAATTAGACAAGCAGATTTATTTTACTCATTTGCATAAGTTCATTTTGATGTATCGGTCTCTCGCATCGTCATATTTCCAGAAACCTCGCTTCTAACCCCAGTGGACTTCAAATTCAAAGAAATTTGGCCAATCACTTCCTTACCCAGTGATATCGTACCAACTCTATTTTGTTTCAACAATAAAATTGTTGTCGTTACCAAATAGAAACTGGAACGACGACACAGCGAAAATACGGACATCGAAAAAAATATTCAAAAAAGAGAATTCGAAAAATGGGGTTAGTTGATGTAGTGGGATAATGTCAAAATATTCGTGATCGTTTTTGGCATGGGGGTTGGATAAAATTTGAAAATCAACTTATAGAAATCAAATTATTGACAAAACAAATTCGTTACAATTTTAGAAAATTGAAAAAAAAATTTGTTTCAACAATAAAATTGTTGTCGTTACCAAATAGAAACTGGAACGACGACACAGCGAAAATACGGACATCGAAAAAAATATTCAAAAAAGAGAATTCGAAAAATGGGGTTAGTTGATGTAGTGGGATAATGTCAAAATATTCGTAATCGTTTTTGGCATGGGGGTTGGATAAAATTTGAAAATCAACTTATAGAAATCAAATTATTTACAAAACAAATTCGTTAAAATTTTAGAAAATTAAAAAAAAATTTTGTTTCAACAATAAAATTGTTGTCGTTACCAAATAGAAACTGGAACGACGACACAGCGAAAATACAGACATCGAAAAAAATATTCAAAAAAGAGAATTCGAAAAATGGGGTTAGTTGATGTAGTGGGATAATGTCAAAATATTCGTGATCGTTTTTGGCATGGGGGTTGGATAAAATTTGAAAATTAACTTATAGAAATCAAATTATTTACAAAACAAATTCGTTAAAATTTTAGAAAATTAAAAAAAAATTTTGTTTCAACAATAAAATTGTTGTCGTTACCAAATAGAAACTGGAACGACGACACAGCGAAAATACGGACATCGAAAAAAATATTCAAAAAAGAGAATTCGAAAAATGGGGTTAGTTGATGTAGTGGGATAATGTCAAAATATTCGTAATCGTTTTTGGCATGGGGGTTGGATAAAATTTGAAAATCAACTTATAGAAATCAAATTATTTACAAAACAAATTCGTTAAAATTTTAGAAAATTAAAAAAAAATTTTGTTTCAACAATAAAATTGTTGTCGTTACCAAATAGAAACTGGAACGACGACACAGCGAAAATACGGACATCGAAAAAAATATTCAAAAAAGAGAATTCGAAAAATGGGGTTAGTTGATGTTGTGGGATAATGTCAAAATATTCGTGATCGTTTTTGGCATGGGGGTTGGGTAAAATTTGAAAATCAACTTATAGAAATCAAATTATTTACAAAACAAATTCGTTACAATTTTAGAAAATTGAAAAAAAAATTTGTTTCAACAATAAAATTGTTGTCGTTACCAAATAGAAACTGGAACGACGACACAGCGAAAATACGGACATCGAAAAAAATATTCAAAAAAGAGAATTCGAAAAATGGGGTTAGTTGATGTTGTGGGATAATGTCAAAATATTCGTGATCGTTTTTGGCATGGGGGTTGGATAAAATTTGAAAATTAACTTATAGAAATCAAATTATTTACAAAACAAATTCGTTAAAATTTTAGAAAATTAAAAAAAAATTTTGTTTCAACAATAAAATTGTTGTCGTTACCAAATAGAAACTGGAACGACGACACAGCGAAAATACGGACATCGAAAAAAATATTCAAAAAAGAGAATTCGAAAAATGGGGTTAGTTGATGTAGTGGGATAATGTCAAAATATTCGTGATCGTTTTTGGCATGGGGGTTGGATAAAATTTGAAAATTAACTTATAGAAATCAAATTATTTACAAAACAAATTCGTTAAAATTTTAGAAAATTAAAAAAAAATTTTGTTTCAACAATAAAATTGTTGTCGTTACCAAATAGAAACTGGAACGACGACACAGCGAAAATACGGACATCGAAAAAAATATTCAAAAAAGAGAATTCGAAAAATGGGGTTAGTTGATGTAGTGGGATAATGTCAAAATATTCGTGATCGTTTTTGGCATGGGGGTTGGATAAAATTTGAAAATTAACTTATAGAAATCAAATTATTTACAAAACAAATTCGTTAAAATTTTAGAAAATTAAAAAAAAATTTTGTTTCAACAATAAAATTGTTGTCGTTACCAAATAGAAACTGGAACGACGACACAGCGAAAATACGGACATCGAAAAAAATATTCAAAAAAGAGAATTCGAAAAATGGGGTTAGTTGATGTTGTGGGATAATGTCAAAATATTCGTGATCGTTTTTGGCATAAGGGGTGGGTACAATTTTAAAAAATTATTATTAAATTATCTCAAATTACTGATGTCTTTAACTCTAATCACAGGTTTGTACGTTTTTTCCGAACAATTTGAATCAGTCTTGACACTTTGCGAACTGTCAACTGTCAAAATATTATCCGAAGATTTCGATTCGACTCGATGTTTTCCGGAATCGATTTGTCCCGATTTCGAATCGCTACTCGAACTCGACAAATCGTCGATAGATTTCGATTTCGGGTCCAAAAATTGCGCTTCTCGGATTCCCGCGTGTCTATCACTTTGAATCAAACCGATCGGTTTCAAATCGGACCAAAATTTATTGGAACTTTCGATATTTTTAACGGTTTCGGTGAATTCGACGTTGAAGTCGCCGTTTGTTATATAAACTGGTATTTTGTACGAGTACAAAGTCGACTTTAAGCCTTTAAAGCGAGCCAGCGTCCCCGAGGCATTTTTAACTATGGTTTTATTGTCGGGGTTCTCTATTTGGGTTCGGTTTTCGACGAACATTTTTATGTTATCGACGTTATTTTTCAACAATTGTCTGAATTGCTCCATATCGTTGGCGGGCATGTTGTCGTAATTCAGAACGTTGTCGTCGGTTATTCTCAGATCGGGTCGGACTAATGATGACGTAATGAATGATTCGACGTTCAAATTTACCGCTACGTTCGAATGGATTATAACCGATTTTTTTGGGGGTTCGGGGGTTGGTTTACTACTCGGAACGGTTTTGGTTTTGTTGCCGGTACCCGATTTGTCGTCTTCATCGGACAATCCGATCCTTTCCGTACATAATAAATCAACCGATTTTTCTGAACATTTCGAATGATTTTGGCGATCTTTCGACGCCTTTTTGCGTTTCGAATGATTTTGACCAACAATCGACGATAAATCTGTCGGTTTCGAAGAAAATCGACCAGCAGTTAACGAAGAATCGTTATGTTTCGATGTTTCGATCGATTTCGAATGAATTTCACCAACAATCGATGATAAATTGTCATCTTTCGATGTTTTTATAGATTTCGATTTAGTTTGATTAGGAATCGATAATGAGTCGTTACTTTTCGAAGTTTCGATAGTTTTTGAACTATTTTCGCCAAGAATCGATAAAAAATGGTTACTTTTCGAAGTTGCCGTCGATTTCGAATTGTTTTGGCAAAGAATCGATAATAAATCGCCACCTTTGGAAGTTTCTATCGATTTCGTATTGTTTTGGTCACGAATCGATGATAATTCGGCACCTTTCGATTTATTGGGATCAAAAGTCGATATTAAATCGTCACCATTCGATGTTCGTATATATTTCGAAGTATTTTCACTTATAATCGATAATGAATCGTCACATTTCAATTTTTCCATCGATTTTGAATAATTTTTGTCAAAAATCGATAATAATTCGTCCCCTTCCGATTTATTTCGATCAACAATCGATAATAAATCGCCACTTTTCGATTTTCCCATAGAATTCGATTTATTTCGATCAACAATCGATAATACATCGCCACTTTTCGATTTTTCCATAGATTTTGAATTGTTTTGACCAACAATCGATAATGAATCGTCACATTTCAATCTTTCCATCGATTTTGAATAATTTTTGTCAAAAATCGATAATAATTCGTCCCCTTCCGATTTATTTCGATCAACAATCGATAATAAATCGCCACTTTTCGATTTTCCCATAGAATTCGATTTATTTCGATCAACAATCGATAATACATCGCCACCTTTCGATTTTTCCATAGATTTTGAATTGTTTTGACCAACAATCGATAATGAATCGTCACATTTCAATTTTTCCATCGATTTTGAATAATTTTTGTCAAAAATCGATAATAATTCGTCACCTTTCGATTTATTTCGATCAACAATCGATAATAAATCGCCACTTTTCGATTTTTCCATAGATTTCGATTTATTTCGATCAACAATCGATAATGAATCGTCACCTTTCGATTTTTCCATAGATTTCGAATGATTCTGACCAAGAATCGATGGTTTTTTACAGTTTTCTTCATCCAAATCGATAATTTCCAACCGCACGTAGGTTTTATTAGTCAAAATATGTTTAATCGCGCAACTTTTTTCGTGGTCCCGTTTGTTTTGTAATTTGAATTCCTTTTTACAGAATTCGCAACGCGGATGTTCCTCCGTGCGGTTTTTTGGAGTTTCGGGTGAATCTCGGACCGTTTTGGAGCCTTGGCCAGCGTTAAATTTAGGTTGGAGCTGGAGGGTATCCATTAGAGTCGGAATCGGCGTGTTGTCCGGCGAGATTTTCGGTTTTTTAGTTCGGCCTTTGGGGTTCTCTCTAATTTGGCGTTTGGGTGCTTTTTTCGTTTCGGAGTTGTTTTTCTCGAACATTCTCATCGATTTCACCGCCATTCGTACCGATTTGTTCATATCCAGGTTGTTGCGGGCGAAATAATACTCGACGGCGCCCAATTCCATACAAACCGAGGGACAAATATCCGAAGACAAAACGTTGTGAGGTAGTTTGATATCGGGGAAGGAAGAATAGACTTCGGAAACCGTCGGATGGACGCTTTCGATTTTCGTTTTGATCGATTTTTTATGGAGAATTTCCGAGTAATTCCTCCGTTTCATTTTCAAATAATTAGCATACTGTTCCTGGAAATCAAAAGAAAAAATTATAGCGATAGCAATGGAGGTGTAGTTATATTTTATGCATCGAACGAAAGGGCAGTTCAAATAAATTCGTTTGGTGTCAAGGGCGAGGGTGCGTACGCGATATTTCCGGCGCTAACTGCAAATATAACGGCTAGAGATCAGAAAGACGCAGATGAATCGATGAACGATCTGAAAAAACAGCAACAACACCGATAATACCCAAGCAAAGTTCTCCGAAACGAAATTACCTGAACTACCAAGGACGCAAATCCGGAAGACATGTTAAAACAACTAATGCAAGCTAGACTTTCATTCTTATGTCAATCGTCATCAAGACTCAGTGAATCTGTCAAGATTCCGACCAAAAGAAGATAAGAAGACATGGCCAGAAGAAGATTTCAACCAGTTGAAGACTTACTCCGGCTTCCAGCTGACGGACTGCGCCAGTTGGAAGACAATCAGAAGAACTAACTACTAGAGGCTCTCCTAGAGACGGCTGAAGAAGATAATCAGAAGAATTAACTACTAGAGGCTCTCCTAGAGACGGCCGAAGAAGACTAATAGGAAGACCATCCTTAGTGCATCACGACCCTGTAGATATATCGAGAGTTTGACCGGGAGATAGAAGAAATAACAGACAACATCGTCAGAAGGGGATTCCAAGAGTAAATATCTCAACAGGCCGAGAAAATTGACGACTACGCCGGCAGGAAGACAAAAACAAAAACCAACTGTTAGAATTTCTCCTCGTCCATGAAGTTTGGCAGGATCTCGGGTGGAGGGGGTCAGATATCGAGAAATATAATGTTTAAGGTCTTAATTTGACTATACCTTGAGGTATTTGTCCGTATCGCACGATTTGTTTCTAAATTCGTACATTTTTAAAATGACCCTACGACAGTGTCCGCATAGTTTTCGGGAAATTTCCTCCTCTTTGAGAATCTGCAAGAGAAAAAAAATAATTTTTTCCGTAGTACCTCAGTTTGATTGATTTTATTGAAAAATGAACAAATTCCAAAACAAATATATCAAAAACACTACGTTATATTTTGAGATTTGAATAATCAAATTGTCTATGGATACCGAACACGATTTCTGTTCCATTCATTTCGATGGTTTCGTACGTCACTTTGAGAATACTGCGTTGTTGCAGCCATAGAACTAATCGTTAATTATTGAATTTTTGGGTGTGCCAATCGAAAACTTGAAGTCACTCATCTTATTCCAGCTCATTTCTATGGCGACGGAAGTCTGAAAAGGTGTTTCCCCCGCATAAAGCGCCGTTTGCATTTTGTTCTAAGTCTATACTATGGCGACGGAAGTCCTAAAAGGTGTTCCCCCCGCATAAGGCGCCGCTTGCATTTTGTTCCAAGTCTATACTATGGCGACGAAAGTCTGAAAAGGGGTTCCCCCCGCATAAGGCGCCGTTTGCATATTGTTCCAAGTCTATACTATGGCGACGGAAGTCCTAAAAGGTGTTCCCCCCGCATAAGGCGCCGCTTGCATTTTGTTCCAAGTCTATACTATGGCGACGAAAGTCTGAAAAGGGGTTCCCCCCGCATAAGGCGCCGTTTGCATATTGTTCCAAGTCTATACTATGGCGACGGAAGTCCTAAAAGGTGTTCCCCCCGCATAAGACGCCGTTTGCAAACTATTCCAGGTCCCTTCTATGGCGACGAAAGTCTGAAAAGGTGTTCCCCCCGCATAAGACGCCGTTTGTATACTATTCCAGGTGCCTTCTATGGCGACGGAAGTCTGAAAAGTTGTTTCTCCCGCATAAGGCGCCGTTTGCATTTTATTTCAGATCCATTCTATGGCGACGAAAGTCTGAAAAGGGGTTCCCCCCGCATAAGGCGCCGTTTGCATATTGTTCCAAGTCTATACTATGGCGACGGAAGTCCTAAAAGGTGTTCCCCCCGCATAAGACGCCGTTTGCATACTATTCCAGGTGCCTTCTATGGCGACGAAAGTCTGAAGAGGTGTTCCCCCCGCATAAGACGCCGTTTGCATACTATTCCAGGTGCCTTCTATGGCGACGAAAGTCTGAAAAGTTGTTTCTCCCGCATAAGGCGCCGTTTGCATGTTATTTCAGGTCCATTCTGTGGCGACAAAAGTCCTAAAAGGTGTTTTCCCCGTATAAGGTGCCGTTTGCATTTTATTTCAGATCCATTCTATGGCGACGAAAGTCTGAAAAGGTGTTCCCCCCGCATAAGACGCCGTTTGCAAACTATTCCAGGTGCCTTCTATGGCGACGAAAGTCCGAACAGTAGTTCCCCCCGTATAAGACGCCGTTTGCAAACTATTCCAGGTCCCTTCTATGGCGACGAAAGTCCGAAAAGGTGTTCCCCCCGCATAAGGCGCCGCTTGCATTTTGTTCCAAGTGTATACTATGGCGACGAAAGTCTGAAAAGGTGTTCCCCCCGCATAAGACGCCGTTTGCATACTATTCCAGGTGCCTTCTATGGCGACGAAAGTCTGAAAAGTTGTTTCTCCCGCATAAGGCGCCGTTTGCATTTTGTTCCAAGTCTATACTATGGCGACGAAAGTCTGAAAAGGTGTTCCCCCCGCATAAGACGCCGTTTGCATACTATTCCAGGTGCCTTCTATGGCGACGAAAGTCTGAAAAGGTGTTCCCCCCGCATAAGACGCCGTTTGCATACTATTCCAGGTGCCTTCTATGGCGACGAAAGTCCGAACAGTAGTTCCCCCCGTATAAGACGCCGTTTGCAAACTATTCCAGGTCCCTTCTATGGCGACGAAAGTCCGAAAAGGTGTTCCCCCCGCATAAGGCGCCGTTTGCATTTTATTTCGGGTCCATTCTAGAGCGGGGAAAGTCCGAAAAGGTGTTTCTCCCGCATAAGGCGCCGTTTGCATTTTGTTCCAGCTCAATTCTAAGGCGACTGATTGCCCCCGCATTAGAGCGCTATTGGGGGGACAAGGAAATCAATAAAACCAAACAATACAAAACCAATTTATTTTCAAAATACAAGGAAAATAAAAAACTTCACTTCAATTCACAAATATTCCTAACTCTAATAATAGGTCTGATTAATCTCTCGACATTATTAGTATTCGGATTTCTATTTTCTACAATTGACAAATCAATTGAATAATTTTCCGAAAATTGCGTAGTAGACGTAGTACCCGCGGCGTTATTAACCAGGGAATAATCCAAGGGGGCGACGTTATTTTGCTTGTTTTGAGCGCCAATATTAGGAAGAATTTTCGGGGGGTACGTCCGTTTCGGACGATTGGATATCACACTATTCGACAGATAAGTATTAGTGTTATTCACTATCGAGAATTTCGGCGGGAAAACTAAATTTTGATTGAATGTAGTATTGGGGAAACGCGCAACGTTCGGGACGATCTGGGTCTGACGTTGTATCAAATTATGTTTATTAGCGTAAGTTCGCGGATTTTTCGAGGTAGTCAATGGCAGGTATATTTCGCGATCGTCAGAAGGATTGGCGGGAGGATTTCTGATTAAAATTTGGTTCGGTAACATCTGAGCTGGTCGAGGATCGAGAGAATTTTGAGGGGGAATCGACGTCGATACAAACGAGGTTTGGGGAGGAGCCGACGTCGATACAAACGAGGTTTGGGGAGGAGCCGACGTCGATACAAACGAGGTTTGGGGAGGAACCGACGCCGATACAAACGAGGTTTGGGGAGGAATCGACGTCGATATCAACGAGGTTTGGGGAGGAACCGACGCCGATACAAACGAGCTTTGGGGAGGAATCGACGCCGATACAAACGAGGTTTGGGGAGGAATCGACGTCGATACAAACGAGGTTTGGGGAGGAATCGACGTCGATACAAACGAGGTTTGAGGGGGAACCGACGTCGATACAAACGAGCTTTGGGGAGGAACCGACGCCGATACAAACGATGTTTGAGGGGGAACCGGCTTCGATACAAACGAGGTTTGGGGAGGAACCGACGCCGATACAAACGAGCTTTGGGGAGGAACCGACGCCGATACAAACGATGTTTGAGGGGGAACCGGCTTCGATACAAACGAGGTTTGGGGAGGAACCGACGCCGATACAAACGAGGTGTGGGGAGGAATCGACGTCGATACAAACGATGTTTGAGGGGGAACCGGCTTCGATACAAACGAGGTGTGGGGAGGAATCGACGTCGATACAAACGATGTTTGAGGGGGAACCGGCTTCGATACAAACGAGGTGTGGGGAGGAATCGACGTCGATATAAGCGAGATTTTAGGAGGAATCGATACAAACGATATTTGAGGATGAATCGACGTCGATAAGAGCATTTTATTATTGCGCAACATCAGTAGGGGCAACGGGGTATTTTTCAAACCGATAGCGGGTATATCTGACCATAAATCAAAGATTTTTTTGGTTGACGATCGATCTCTTTCGACGCATCTCACGTTGAATACGCCGTTTTCGATTACGATTGGTATCTTAAAGGAGTACAACATCGATTTAAGTCCTCTGAAGACGATGCCGTTATCACCAACACCTTCGACTATTAGACTATCCGCCGATTCCGTACGCGTTTGCATTTCGATCGATTCTTTTCGAGGTATAATCGATTGCGTTTTCAATAGTTTTCTCAGTAAATCGATGTCGTTAGTGGCGAAATCGATCGAATTGAAAATTTCGTCGTTGTCGATTATCAATTCGGGTCGTATCGGCGTCGTAATCGATTTTAGCGGTAACGAATTCGAAGTAGATTTCGATTCGATGTTTCCTTTATTCGATTCTAATTTATCCACGTCGATTCTTTTTAACGCCACCGTCAATTTTCTGGTTAAGGATTCTTTAACGAGACAAGTCGCTTCGTGTTCTTGTTTGCGGACGAAAAGGCGGCATTCGGTTCTGCAATATCGGCAACGGAAATGTTCGTTATTATATTCTTTCAATTTTTTCGCGTTCGTTCGTACCGAGCCGCATACTCTACACGCACGTTTATCGTCGGACGATTTTTCTTCTTTATTATCGATTTTTCGACGTTTTCCTTCGTTCTCTTTGGCGATTCTATCGTCCGAGCATCTTTTTTTAGCGGTTTTTCTTTCGGTTTCGATCGGTTTTTTCGATGATTCCGCGACTACCCCGATCGCTTCGTTCAAATCCAAATTTTTTTCTTTGAAATATTTTTCTACGGCGTCCGATTTCAAATTAACTTCCGGATTAACGTCGAGACGCAACACCTTCTTGGGTATTTTAATTTTAGGATAAGTTGTGCGTAATCTCGATACGCTAGGATGGATCCTAATCGCTTTCTTATATACCGCCGGCTGAATCGATTTTTTAATCGATTCGTTACGGACTTTACATATCGCCGGTTCAATCGATGATTTTTTCATCGATTCGCAATCGATGGTATTTTTGATATTTTTAGTTCGGGCATTTTTCCGTTCTAATTGTTCGGAATGTCGCGCGTGTTGGTCCTGAAACAAAATATATAATTATTACGTAATCGGAGACGAACAAATTATCCGGATACGTTCGAGATGCGGAATTTATACGATACCTTATGGTATAAATCGGTCTGAAGAGATTTTTCTCTAAATTCGATCATTTTTAAAACAACTTTACGACAATGGTCGCAAATCTTCCGAGACACGACATCGTTTTCGAGAATCTGTAAACAACGAAATAAAATGTTACGTGTTACGATAATTAGCGATTAAAATGCAGTGGCGCCAAATAAATTTGTATCGCATACCAAAAATCGCGCAATTTCACTCCACAGTCGAATCCTACTATTGTAATAAAATCAAATCAAACTCCGTATAAAAAGTTCGTATCCCGCCTGTTCAATTTAATCGTCGCTGTCAAATCTGTCACCTGTCAACGCGATCTTCAGTTTTACGAAGAAAAAACAGTCGAACTAGGCCGAATCGGGATTATATGGTGGGTGTACAATCTTTGTGAAGCAACATTCGCGGACATTCGGCTCGGAAATCGAAGCAGCGTGGACTGGAGCATCGTCACACGTCTCGAAAGAATTTCCCGCGCTATTGACACTTCATCTATTGTAGTACGGAACAAACGCTCCACGTCTGCATTTTGAATGTTATATTAAATGAAATAAGTAATTATATATTGAGGGCGGGCAATAAAGACGTCGGGGAAATTGTGGATACGAATTTTGAAGGAAAGGTAATCGATTGGAAAGGACCGATCTTAAGGTGTCTGCCCACTACGCCACTACTAGTAACGTAACATTAGACCGAACAATACCGTCGCGTATCATCAGTATCATCATTATTTTGTCGATACTGATACGTGACGTCCTACTTTGCGCAAACCCTACCGACAGACAGCTAACGCCGATTTTAGTGGTCTAACATCACGCGCGCGTCATTTTCCTTGTCGATTACGATGTAGTGCGCAGACAGCTTTATATTAAACATTTCGTGGGCAATAGTTATTAGAGGTGTGGGGTGATTAAAATTATAATTTCGAACTTACCACGTATCAATTGTTGTCACTAAACAAGAACAATCGCAGTCACTAGCGCGGTTAAAGTCGCGCGGGAAACGTAACGCGCCACCGCGGAGAGTTCTGTTTATCATATAAGAATAGATACGTGAAACATAGATATTGCGCAACTTTTCGATCTGAACGTATTTGCGCGCGGTATTTGAACTAAATAAAAATTGCGCAAAAATAATTAGGGATAAAAGAGAATATTTGCGCATAGCTTGAATTGAGTTGAAGATACTTTACGCTAAACTAATTTTAACTATAGTTAATTGCGCAAAACTGATTTGAAAAGAAAATTTAAGCAAAAATAATTTGAACCTACGAGAATTTATATAAAAAAATTTGATTTCAAGAGAATTTGCGCAAAAATAATTAGAACCAAAACGAGATCATTTGCCCAACTTTTCGATCTGAACGTATTTGCGCGGAATTTGAACTAAATAAAAATTGCGCAAAAATAATTAGAGATAAAAGAGAATATTTGCGCATAGCTGAATTGAGTTGAAGATACTTTACGCTAAACTAATTTTAACTATAGTTAATTGCGCAAAACTGATTTGAAAAGAAAATTTAAGCAAAAATAATTTGAACCTACGAGAATTTATATAAAAAAATTTGATTTCAAGAGAATTTGCGCAAAAATAATTAGAACCAAAACGAGATCATTTGCGCAACTTTTCGATCTGAACCTTTTTGCGCGTTTTGTAATGAAAATTGCGCGAATTAACATACATTATTCGAGAGAAAATAATTTGACCTAATAAGGATTTGCGCAAAAGTTATTTGAAACTAAAAAGCGACACAAAAATAATTCGAAGCCAAAATAATTTGCGCAAAAATAATTTGAACTGAATAAAATTTGCGCAAAAATAATTAGAGCAAAAAATTATTTGCGCATCACTAAATTGAGATGAAGATACTTTACGCTAAACTAATTTTAACTAAAATTAATTGCGCAAAACTGATTTGAAAAGAAAATTTAGGCAAAAATAATTTGAACCTAAGAGAATTTACGTAAAAAAATTTGAATTCAAGAGAATTTGCGCAAAAATAATTTGAGCCAAAACGAGATAATTTGCGAAAAATTAGTTTTTAGAAAGTTGGGGCAAACATAATTTGAACCTAAGAAAATTTACATAAAAATGATTCGAATTTGCGCAAAAATTATTTGAAATGAATATAATTATAAATAGTTAGAGCCGAAACGCGATGATTTGCGCAAAACTAAATAATATAAAGCAGAAATAATTTGAAATTTATGAATAGCTAAAAATTTGCGCGTGATCAAACATCTCTTATGTAAACAATAATATTGATGAGGTATTTCGCATTTTGCGCAATTACGTGAAAATTATACGAAATACATTCTGAAATTTTATATAAATGTTTTGATACGCAAAAATCTGAAAATGTATATTTTTTGCGCAGGAAATGTGTAATTTTATAAAAAACAAATTTGTAGCATAATATCATATGCAAAATATATGAGATACACAGCGAAATAAGTCATTTTCAGTAATCTGCGCAATTATGCGCAGACTTATTGACGCGATTGCAAATAAAGGTGCGCAAAAGCAAATAAAGGAAACCGATACAGTGAAAGGAATCAATATGTACGAATACCTTTATTATGAATGGAAAAATATTAAATTTCGCGCAAAGTATCTATACGCTAGGTAAAACTAAACATGTAAAAATATTTTATCAAAATGGTACAACCCAAAACATTACGCAGGAGAATCATCTACAGAAATATTATGATGTGAAAGTTCTAATTCTGGCGCAAATATCTAAAGATATTTTATGCACCATATTTTGAAAAATTAGAGCCTATTTGGATTCTATAAGAATATTTCATGATTCTGCGCAATAAAATATGCAATTTTGCGCAAATAAACCACTTATATCATGCGCAGGAGGTATGCACTGTTGCCCGAAAAAATTTTATTTTCCTTACGTAAAACATTTAATCTGTGAAAATTGTTATCACGAAATTTCAAATTCGCGCAAGAATATGTTAATAATTCAATCGAATGTGTACAATAAAATGGACTACGTTCACAAAAAAATTCGGAAAATGTATGATATACTTCACAAAGTGACTTGTATGCCCTCAAAGCGTGATTATGTCTGCATATTCCAAGTATAATTTAATCATCCTGTATAAAAAAACTGGAAACATAATATAAGAGACAAACTTGTTAATAATAATCGTTAATTATCGAAAGGAGCCGAACACAGATCGTGCGCCCCACTACCAGTCAAGCCTGCGCTTAATCGCCATGCTCTACCTCTTATAAATATTTATGCAAGATAATTAATTCAAACAGATATCCACTAAACCTTAGAAAAAAACACCAAATAATATAAAACACAATATTTATATATCCGTGTAAATTAATTACATAATCGCGAACGAAAGCTGGGTCACCCCATGTCTCAATTCTAATTTCCACACTTACCTCAACTCCAGTAGTAACAAACACGATTTGCTTTAAATTATTAACCTGATTCTCCTGGTTTTCAAATACACAAACAAGTTCTTTATTAGATAAACATAGTCTACACACATCTTCATTCCACATTTTGATATGTTAACGTCAAATAAAGCACCAAACATCAATTTTCAACAAGCACTGCACCTTCCAACGCTAACTTTTTAATGTCAAATGGAAACAAGATGGCTTCGTTTATAACCGGCGATCACAAAGGGAAGGGTGTCGGTAATAGTCGTTCTCGTTCGTTTTCATTCGAACATTCACATGCTCCGGCTTCATTCCAATAATTATTTCAACGCAATATTTTTGATTGAAGAATCCTTAACACGTTTCAACTATAAAAAGCAGAAATCTATAATTAGAAAAGTATTAATCTTCTTATTATTTTTATGAATAGTATAAATAAACATTCCGAGATTAGTGCTCGATTTTTTCCATAGACATTTCATCTATATCTATGGTATATCGAGAACTTCATTCAATTCAATATTATTTTACTCGAACTATAGATGATTGTAGTGTTGCCTAATTTTTTTATTATTGAATGATGGTTTGATGATTGTGACGTTGATTATTATAATTATTTTGAATGAAGTTAACTTGATCTTCCGATTTAAGTTTTGTTATCTATAAAGTGTCGTCTATAATCATTAATAAATTAGTTTATCGAAATGAATGATTGGCGTATCGATGCAAATATATCGAATGTTCACTCGTTTGTCATTACAAAATTCAAGGGTTATTATATGTGATCTGTAGTTCAGTATTTGTTTATTTCAAGAGTAAAAAGACGTGGAAAATAATGAAACATTTATTTGAAATACATAATATGACAACTACTTGTTTTAAAAATGTAGATATTACACAAAAAAATAATTTATTTGATTTAGTACTTTGTGATACTTGATATTTCACATGAAAGTATTTATAATCTTTGATTTAGTATTTGTAGGTTAACCCTCTGGTTGTTATAAAGGTAAGTTTATTGAAATAATATATTATTTATGTATTATGTTTGATAATTTGTTACAGATCTAAGAAATGATATTGGAATAATGGTATTTAAAAATACAGTCTTAGAAATAAGATTTCAAGGGTAACACACCACTAACAAAGATTTCTGACTGTATTTTATGGTAAAATTGGTAGAAAATACCATAAAAAGGTAGGAGATTATATTAATATTTACTTAGATTTATCAATGGGTGTTAATGTGGTGTTTGTTTGGATATATATTATTTCCTAGTTGAATTTTATAATGAAATTTTCATTATTCTCATATTTATTTTCAAATAAAGTTGTTTTAACTTTTTTTATTATATATTAAACGTGAGTAAGTAAAAATTACAAGGAGCCTTTTGGTACTTCCCAATTATTGATATCTAAAGCTTTTTTACAGTGGTTTTGAAAGTTTCTTCATATAAATATGAAAAGCGAATTTTGATTTTAACCCATTTTGTTATAAATTCATTTTTCTTCTAAATTATTCGTTTATTTTTAACAATTCAAGAGTTATTCATCATCTTTGACAGTTTTTGTGATAGTTTGTTCTCGAAAATGTTCTTTCGTGATTTGTTACTAAGAAACGTCTATAAGTTTGTGCTTTTGGAACAGTTTGATATTTGGTTTATTGACTATTCTTATAGAAGTGAAATTCATCAACAGTAAATATTATATAGAGTGAAAAAATTAAAAAAAAAAACGTTCTTTAATGGGAAAGAAACTATGTTTATTGGGACAATTGCCTCACTATTTAACGTATTCTCATGTCCAGTTATCCAGTCATGAATTGATTACTTGCATACCTCAAAACAAGGTTCAAGGACTTAATTTTACTGCTTACTATTATTAAAAATGTTTTCTAAATTCCATCTGACATTCCCTTATATTCTTATATGCCAATAGTTTTGATAACACTTCCAAATACTCTAGAACTGCAAAATAAGTGCAAGATAAGTGCCAAATTATAGGTGAAAGAAGAATAACCTAACCTAAATGGATAGAATCTAGTTCATATATTTCTGCTTCCCAAGATGGAGTTAATACTGATGTAGACATAAAGGTTAAAGTTGTGTCTACTGCAACTATTTACATGTTTCTAATCAAAATGAGAAATATTTGTAATTATATTTAAATATTCGTGATATTGAAATATGGTTGTGTCTACAGCACCTATCTACGTTCGTCTTTGACATTAATAATTCCAGGTTGGATTGTTGGACGTGTATTTAAAAAATTTGTATTCAAATACGTTGATTTAATATAATGATATTGACGTGATGATAAAAGGTTCTGTCTACTGAACGTATTTACCTGTCTCTTAGAAATTTTTAAAAGTTTTGATGCATATACGTTGATTTGTTATACTGTTATTGACGAGGCGATAAATGGTTGTGTCTACTAAAAATATTTACGTGTTTTTCAAGAATTTGAATTCAAATACGTTGATTTAGAGTACTGACATCGACATAAGGGTAAAAGATTGTGTCTACTAAACCTATTTACGTGATTTTTAAGAATTTTCAATAATTAGGAATTCAAAGGCGTTGATTTAGTACACTGACATTGACGTAAGGATAAAAGGTTGTGTCTACTAAACCTATTTACGTGATTTTTAAGAATTTTCAATAATTTTGAATTCAAAGGCGTTGATTTAGTACACTGACATTGACGTAAGGATAAAAGGTTGTGTCTACTAAACCTATTTACGTGATTTTTAAGAATTTTCAATAATTTTGAATTCAAAGGCGTTGATTTAATACACTGACATTGACGTAAGGATAAAAGGTTGTGTCTACTAAACCTATTTACGTGATTTTTAAGAATTTTCAATAATTTTGAATTCAAAGGCGTTGATTTAGTACACTGACATTGACGTAAGGATAAAAGGTTGTGTCTACTAAACCTATTTACGTGATTTTTAAGAATTTTCAATAATTTTGAATTCAAAGGCGTTGATTTAGTACACTGACATTGACGTAAGGATAAAAGGTTGTGTCTACTAAACCTATTTACGTGATTTTTAAGAATTTTCAATAATTTTGAATTCAAAGGCGTTGATTTAGTACACTGACATTAACGTAAGGATAAAAGGTTGTGTCTACTAAACCTATTAACGTGATTTTTAAGAATTTTCAATAATTTTGAATTCAAAGGCGTTGATTTAATACACTGACATTGACGTAAGGATAAAAGGTTGTGTCTACTAAACCTATTTACGTGATTTTTAAGAATTTTCAATAATTTTGAATTCAAAGGCGTTGATTTAGTACACTGACATTGACGTAAGGATAAAAGGTTGTGTCTACTAAACCTATTTACGTGATTTTTAAGAATTTTCAATAATTTTGAATTCAAAGGCGTTGATTTAGTACACTGACATTGACGTAAGGATAAAAGGTTGTGTCTACTAAACCTATTTACGTGATTTTTAAGAATTTTCAATAATTTTGAATTCAAAGGCGTTGATTTAGTACACTGACATTGACGTAAGGATAAAAGGTTGTGTCTACTAAACCTATTTACGTGATTTTTAAGAATTTTCAATAATTTTGAATTCAAAGGCGTTGATTTAGTACACTGACATTGACGTAAGGATAAAAGGTTGTGTCTACTAAACCTATTTACGTGATTTTTAAGAATTTTCAATAATTTTGAATTCAAAGGCGTTGATTTAATACACTGACATTGACGTAAGGATAAAAGGTTGTGTCTACTAAACCTATTTACGTGATTTTTAAGAATTTTCAATAATTTTGAATTCAAAGGCGTTGATTTAGTACACTGACATTGACGTAAGGATAAAAGGTTGTGTCTACTAAACCTATTTACGTGATTTTTAAGAATTTTCAATAATTTTGAATTCAAAGGCGTTGATTTAGTACACTGACATTGACGTAAGGATAAAAGGTTGTGTCTACTAAACCTATTTACGTGATTTTTAAGAATTTTCAATAATTTTGAATTCAAAGGCGTTGATTTAGTACACTGACATTGACGTAAGGATAAAAGGTTGTGTCTACTAAACCTATTTACGTGATTTTTAAGAATTTTCAATAATTTTGAATTCAAAGGCGTTGATTTAATACACTGACATTGACGTAAGGATAAAAGGTTGTGTCTACTAAACCTATTTACGTGATTTTTAAGAATTTTCAATAATTTTGAATTCAAAGGCGTTGATTTAGTACACTGACATTGACGTAAGGATAAAAGGTTGTGTCTACTAAACCTATTAACGTGATTTTTAAGAATTTTCAATAATTTTGAATTCAAAGGCGTTGATTTAGTACACTGACATTGACGTAAGGATAAAAGGTTGTGTCTACTAAACCTATTTACGTGATTTTTAAGAATTTTCAATAATTTTGAATTCAAAGGCGTTGATTTAGTACACTGACATTGACGTAAGGATAAAAGGTTGTGTCTACTAAACCTATTTACGTGATTTTTAAGAATTTTCAATAATTTTGAATTCAAAGGCGTTGATTTAGTACACTGACATTGACGTAAGGATAAAAGGTTGTGTCTACTAAACCTATTTACGTGATTTTTAAGAATTTTCAATAATTTTGAATTCAAAGGCGTTGATTTAGTACACTGACATTGACGTAAGGATAAAAGGTTGTGTCTACTAAACCTATTTACGTGATTTTTAAGAATTTTCAATAATTTTGAATTCAAAGGCGTTGATTTAGTACACTGACATTAACGTAAGGATAAAAGGTTGTGTCTACTAAACCTATTAACGTGATTTTTAAGAATTTTCAATAATTTTGAATTCAAAGGCGTTGATTTAATACACTGACATTGACGTAAGGATAAAAGGTTGTGTCTACTAAACCTATTTACGTGATTTTTAAGAATTTTCAATAATTTTGAATTCAAAGGCGTTGATTTAGTACACTGACATTGACGTAAGGATAAAAGGTTGTGTCTACTAAACCTATTAACGTGATTTTTAAGAATTTTCAATAATTTTGAATTCAAAGGCGTTGATTTAGTACACTGACATTGACGTAAGGATAAAAGGTTGTGTCTACTAAACCTATTAACGTGATTTTTAAGAATTTTCAATAATTTTGAATTCAAAGGCGTTGATTTAATACACTGACATTGACGTAAGGATAAAAGGTTGTGTCTACTAAACCTATTTACGTGATTTTTAAGAATTTTCAATAATTTTGAATTCAAAGGCGTTGATTTAATACACTGACATTGACGTAAGGATAAAAGGTTGTGTCTACTAAACCTATTTACGTGATTTTTAAGAATTTTCAATAATTTTGAATTCAAAGGCGTTGATTTAATACACTGACATTGACTTAAGGATAAAAGGTTGTGTCTACTAAACCTATTTACGTGATTTTTAAGAATTTTCATTAATTTTGAATTCAAAGGCGTTGATTTAATACACTGACATTGACGTAAGGATAAAAGGTTGTGTCTACTAAACCTATTTACGTGATTTTTAAGAATTTTCAATAATTTTGAATTCAAAGGCGTTGATTTAATACACTGACATTGACTTAAGGATAAAAGGTTGTGTCTACTAAACCTATTTACGTGATTTTTAAGAATTTTCATTAATTTTGAATTCAAAGGCGTTGATTTAATACACTGACATTGACGTAAGGATAAAAGGTTGTGTCTACTAAACCTATTTACGTGATTTTTAAGAATTTTCAATAATTTTGAATTCAAAGGCGTTGATTTAATACACTGACATTGACTTAAGCATAAAAGGTTGTGTCTACTAAACCTATTTACGTGATTTTTAAGAATTTTCAATAATTTTGAATTCAAAGGCGTTGATTTAATACACTGACATTGACTTAAGGATAAAAGGTTGTGTCTACTAAACCTATTTACGTGATTTTTAAGAATTTTCATTAATTTTGAATTCAAAGGCGTTGATTTAGTACACTGACATTGACGTAAGGATAAAAGGTTGTGTCTACTAAACCTATTTACGTGATTTTTAAGAATTTTCAATAATTTTGAATTCAAAGGCGTTGATTTAGTACACTGACATTGACGTAAGGATAAAAGGTTGTGTCTACTAAACCTATTAACGTGATTTTTAAGAATTTTCAATAATTTTGAATTCAAAGGCGTTGATTTAATACACTGACATTGACGTAAGGATAAAAGGTTGTGTCTACTAAACCTATTTACGTGATTTTTAAGAATTTTCAATAATTTTGAATTCAAAGGCGTTGATTTAATACACTGACATTGACTTAAGCATAAAAGGTTGTGTCTACTAAACCTATTTACGTGATTTTTAAGAATTTTCATTAATTTTGAATTCAAAGGCGTTGATTTAATACACTGACATTGACGTAAGGATAAAAGGTTGTGTCTACTAAACCTATTTACGTGATTTTTAAGAATTTTCAATAATTTTGAATTCAAAGGCGTTGATTTAATACACTGACATTGACGTAAGGATAAAAGGTTGTGTCTACTAAACCTATTTACGTGATTTTTAAGAATTTTCAATAATTTTGAATTCAAAGGCGTTGATTTAATACACTGACATTGACGTAAGGATAAAAGGTTGTGTCTACTAAACCTATTTACGTGATTTTTAAGAATTTTCAATAATTTTGAATTCAAAGGCGTTGATTTAATACACTGACATTGACGTAAGGATAAAAGGTTGTGTCTACTAAACCTATTAACGTGATTTTTAAGAATTTTCAATAATTTTGAATTCAAAGGCGTTGATTTAATACACTGACATTGACGTAAGGATAAAAGGTTGTGTCTACTAAACCTATTTACGTGATTTTTAAGAATTTTCATTAATTTTGAATTCAAAGGCGTTGATTTAATACACTGACATTGACGTAAGGATAAAAGGTTGTGTCTACTAAACCTATTTACGTGATTTTTAAGAATTTTCAATAATTTTGAATTCAAAGGCGTTGATTTAATACACTGACATTGACGTAAGGATAAAAGGTTGTGTCTACTAAACCTATTTACGTGATTTTTAAGAATTTTCAATAATTTTGAATTCAAAGGCGTTGATTTAATACACTGACATTGACGTAAGGATAAAAGGTTGTGTCTACTAAACCTATTTACGTGATTTTTAAGAATTTTCAATAATTTTGAATTCAAAGGCGTTGATTTAATACACTGACATTGACTTAAGGATAAAAGGTTGTGTCTACTAAACCTATTTACGTGATTTTTAAGAATTTTCATTAATTTTGAATTCAAAGGCGTTGATTTAATACACTGACATTGACGTAAGGATAAAAGGTTGTGTCTACTAAACCTATTTACGTGATTTTTAAGAATTTTCAATAATTTTGAATTCAAAGGCGTTGATTTAATACACTGACATTGACGTAAGGATAAAAGGTTGTGTCTACTAAACCTATTTACGTGATTTTTAAGAATTTTCAATAATTTTGAATTCAAAGGCGTTGATTTAATACACTGACATTGACGTAAGGATAAAAGGTTGTGTCTACTAAACCTATTTACGTGATTTTTAAGAATTTTCAATAATTTTGAATTCAAAGGCGTTGATTTAATACACTGACATTGACGTAAGGATAAAAGGTTGTGTCTACTAAACCTATTAACGTGATTTTTAAGAATTTTCAATAATTTTGAATTCAAAGGCGTTGATTTAATACACTGACATTGACGTAAGGATAAAAGGTTGTGTCTACTAAACCTATTTACGTGATTTTTAAGAATTTTCATTAATTTTGAATTCAAAGGCGTTGATTTAATACACTGACATTGACGTAAGGATAAAAGGTTGTGTCTACTAAACCTATTTACGTGATTTTTAAGAATTTTCAATAATTTTGAATTCAAAGGCGTTGATTTAATACACTGACATTGACGTAAGGATAAAAGGTTGTGTCTACTAAACCTATTTACGTGATTTTTAAGAATTTTCAATAATTTTGAATTCAAAGGCGTTGATTTAATACACTGACATTGACGTAAGGATAAAAGGTTGTGTCTACTAAACCTATTTACGTGATTTTTAAGAATTTTCAATAATTTTGAATTCAAAGGCGTTGATTTAATACACTGACATTGACGTAAGGATAAAAGGTTGTGTCTACTAAACCTATTTACGTGATTTTTAAGAATTTTCAATAATTTTGAATTCAAAGGCGTTGATTTAATACACTGACATTGACGTAAGGATAAAAGGTTGTGTCTACTAAACCTATTAACGTGATTTTTAAGAATTTTCAATAATTTTGAATTCAAAGGCGTTGATTTAATACACTGACATTGACGTAAGGATAAAAGGTTGTGTCTACTAAACCTATTTACGTGATTTTTAAGAATTTTCATTAATTTTGAATTCAAAGGCGTTGATTTAATACACTGACATTGACGTAAGGATAAAAGGTTGTGTCTACTAAACCTATTTACGTGATTTTTAAGAATTTTCAATAATTTTGAATTCAAAGGCGTTGATTTAATACACTGACATTGACGTAAGGATAAAAGGTTGTGTCTACTAAACCTATTTACGTGATTTTTAAGAATTTTCATTAATTTTGAATTCAAAGGCGTTGATTTAATACACTGACATTGACGTAAGGATAAAAGGTTGTGTCTACTAAACCTATTTACGTGATTTTTAAGAATTTTCAATAATTTTGAATTCAAAGGCGTTGATTTAATACACTGACATTGACGTAAGGATAAAAGGTTGTGTCTACTAAACCTATTTACGTGATTTTTAAGAATTTTCATTAATTTTGAATTCAAAGGCGTTGATTTAATACACTGACATTGACGTAAGGATAAAAGGTTGTGTCTACTAAACCTATTTACGTGATTTTTAAGAATTTTCAATAATTTTGAATTCAAAGGCGTTGATTTAATACACTGACATTGACGTAAGGATAAAAGGTTGTGTCTACTAAACCTATTTACGTGATTTTTAAGAATTTTCAATAATTTTGAATTCAAAGGCGTTGATTTAATACACTGACATTGACGTAAGGATAAAAGGTTGTGTCTACTAAACCTATTTACGTGATTTTTAAGAATTTTCAATAATTTTGAATTCAAAGGCGTTGATTTAATACACTGACATTGACGTAAGGATAAAAGGTTGTGTCTACTAAACCTATTAACGTGATTTTTAAGAATTTTCAATAATTTTGAATTCAAAGGCGTTGATTTAATACACTGACATTGACGTAAGGATAAAAGGTTGTGTCTACTAAACCTATTTACGTGATTTTTAAGAATTTTCATTAATTTTGAATTCAAAGGCGTTGATTTAATACACTGACATTGACGTAAGGATAAAAGGTTGTGTCTACTAAACCTATTTACGTGATTTTTAAGAATTTTCAATAATTTTGAATTCAAAGGCGTTGATTTAATACACTGACATTGACGTAAGGATAAAAGGTTGTGTCTACTAAACCTATTTACGTGATTTTTAAGAATTTTCAATAATTTTGAATTCAAAGGCGTTGATTTAATACACTGACATTGACGTAAGGATAAAAGGTTGTGTCTACTAAACCTATTTACGTGATTTTTAAGAATTTTCAATAATTTTGAATTCAAAGGCGTTGATTTAATACACTGACATTGACTTAAGGATAAAAGGTTGTGTCTACTAAACCTATTTACGTGATTTTTAAGAATTTTCATTAATTTTGAATTCAAAGGCGTTGATTTAATACACTGACATTGACGTAAGGATAAAAGGTTGTGTCTACTAAACCTATTTACGTGATTTTTAAGAATTTTCAATAATTTTGAATTCAAAGGCGTTGATTTAATACACTGACATTGACGTAAGGATAAAAGGTTGTGTCTACTAAACCTATTTACGTGATTTTTAAGAATTTTCAATAATTTTGAATTCAAAGGCGTTGATTTAATACACTGACATTGACGTAAGGATAAAAGGTTGTGTCTACTAAACCTATTTACGTGATTTTTAAGAATTTTCAATAATTTTGAATTCAAAGGCGTTGATTTAATACACTGACATTGACTTAAGGATAAAAGGTTGTGTCTACTAAACCTATTTACGTGATTTTTAAGAATTTTCATTAATTTTGAATTCAAAGGCGTTGATTTAATACACTGACATTGACGTAAGGATAAAAGGTTGTGTCTACTAAACCTATTTACGTGATTTTTAAGAATTTTCAATAATTTTGAATTCAAAGGCGTTGATTTAATACACTGACATTGACGTAAGGATAAAAGGTTGTGTCTACTAAACCTATTTACGTGATTTTTAAGAATTTTCAATAATTTTGAATTCAAAGGCGTTGATTTAATACACTGACATTGACGTAAGGATAAAAGGTTGTGTCTACTAAACCTATTTACGTGATTTTTAAGAATTTTCAATAATTTTGAATTCAAAGGCGTTGATTTAATACACTGACATTGACGTAAGGATAAAAGGTTGTGTCTACTAAACCTATTTACGTGATTTTTAAGAATTTTCAATAATTTTGAATTCAAAGGCGTTGATTTAATACACTGACATTGACTTAAGGATAAAAGGTTGTGTCTACTAAACCTATTTACGTGATTTTTAAGAATTTTCAATAATTTTGAATTCAAAGGCGTTGATTTAATACACTGACATTGACTTAAGGATAAAAGGTTGTGTCTACTAAACCTATTTACGTGATTTTTAAGAATTTTCATTAATTTTGAATTCAAAGGCGTTGATTTAATACACTGACATTGACGTAAGGATAAAAGGTTGTGTCTACTAAACCTATTTACGTGATTTTTAAGAATTTTCAATAATTTTGAATTCAAAGGCGTTGATTTAGTACACTGACATTGACGTAAGGATAAAAGGTTGTGTCTACTAAACCTATTTACGTGATTTTTAAGAATTTTCAATAATTTTGAATTCAAAGGCGTTGATTTAATACACTGACATTGACGTAAGGATAAAAGGTTGTGTCTACTAAACCTATTTACGTGATTTTTAAGAATTTTCAATAATTTTGAATTCAAAGGCGTTGATTTAATACACTGACATTGACTTAAGGATAAAAGGTTGTGTCTACTAAACCTATTTACGTGATTTTTAAGAATTTTCAATAATTTTGAATTCAAAGGCGTTGATTTAATACACTGACATTGACTTAAGGATAAAAGGTTGTGTCTACTAAACCTATTTACGTGATTTTTAAGAATTTTCAATAATTTTGAATTCAAAGGCGTTGATTTAATACACTGACATTGACTTAAGGATAAAAGGTTGTGTCTACTAAACCTATTTACGTGATTTTTAAGAATTTTCATTAATTTTGAATTCAAAGGCGTTGATTTAATACACTGACATTGACGTAAGGATAAAAGGTTGTGTCTACTAAACCTATTTACGTGATTTTTAAGAATTTTCAATAATTTTGAATTCAAAGGCGTTGATTTAATACACTGACATTGACGTAAGGATAAAAGGTTGTGTCTACTAAACCTATTTACGTGATTTTTAAGAATTTTCAATAATTTTGAATTCAAAGGCGTTGATTTAATACACTGACATTGACGTAAGGATAAAAGGTTGTGTCTACTAAACCTATTTACGTGATTTTTAAGAATTTTCAATAATTTTGAATTCAAAGGCGTTGATTTAATACACTGACATTGACGTAAGGATAAAAGGTTGTGTCTACTAAACCTATTTACGTGATTTTTAAGAATTTTCAATAATTTTGAATTCAAAGGCGTTGATTTAATACACTGACATTGACTTAAGGATAAAAGGTTGTGTCTACTAAACCTATTTACGTGATTTTTAAGAATTTTCAATAATTTTGAATTCAAAGGCGTTGATTTAATACACTGACATTGACTTAAGGATAAAAGGTTGTGTCTACTAAACCTATTTACGTGATTTTTAAGAATTTTCAATAATTTTGAATTCAAAGGCGTTGATTTAATACACTGACATTGACGTAAGGATAAAAGGTTGTGTCTACTAAACCTATTTACGTGATTTTTAAGAATTTTCAATAATTTTGAATTCAAAGGCGTTGATTTAGTACACTGACATTGACGTAAGGATAAAAGGTTGTGTCTACTAAACCTATTTACGTGATTTTTAAGAATTTTCAATAATTTTGAATTCAAAGGCGTTGATTTAATACACTGACATTGACGTAAGGATAAAAGGTTGTGTCTACTAAACCTATTTACGTGATTTTTAAGAATTTTCAATAATTTTGAATTCAAAGGCGTTGATTTAATACACTGACATTGACTTAAGGATAAAAGGTTGTGTCTACTAAACCTATTTACGTGATTTTTAAGAATTTTCAATAATTTTGAATTCAAAGGCGTTGATTTAATACACTGACATTGACTTAAGGATAAAAGGTTGTGTCTACTAAACCTATTTACGTGATTTTTAAGAATTTTCATTAATTTTGAATTCAAAGGCGTTGATTTAGTACACTGACATTGACGTAAAGATAAAAGGTTGTGTCTATCATACCTATTTACGTGTTTTTAACAAAATTTGATTAAAATATGTCGATTTAGTATACTGATATTGATGTTAAGGTTAAAAGGTTATGTCTATTGAACCAATTCACGTTTGTATAGGTAACTTTAAAAATAAACCGAATGTATGCATTTAAAATGATCGAATAATTAAAATTTTGATAAAAAAATTTGGAAAAAACTGAAATTGGATAAACAATATATAAAAAAAATGACAAATAAAATATTTATAAACATCAAATTGAATCATAAACGTCAAAGAATCACAAAATTTCAGTAAAATGGATTTGGAAGCCCAATTAGACGAAGATTTTTTATTTTATTTAAATTTTACGAATACTTTCTTACGGCGTATCCAAAACGAAGAAATTCTGAGGCGAGCTCAGGTACTTAATACTTTTTATGCATCTTGAAACCCATTTAAAAAATTAAATTACCAGCTTTGGTTGGAAAAATTGATCGGCGAACCGTGCGAAGGCGTCCAAAAAAAAAGATGTCGCAATATTTACTTGTCCAATCTGTTAGTCGGCATGCAAAACGGCGTTTTGGAGAAACCGTTCACGGATTCCGCTCGAGACGCCGATATAATGAACGCACATGACGTTTTCGGGCCGATTCCAGACACCGTCGAAGTAAGTTGTCGAAAGAAACAGTATTTTGTGTTATTCGAAACAATTGTAGCCTCCGGAATGGTTGAACGACACCGAAATGGACGTTTCCAAAACCGAGGCCGATCCTAAGAAAGGAAAAAAAGGAAGAACGTACATGGCGACCAGGACGTTACCGAACGGCCAAGGTGCTTTCGCTTACATCGGTATATCTCTTACCAACGAAGAACCCATGTGGTTGGGAGCCGGCGAAAGGTGAAGAAAATTAACTTCATTAAAAAAAAATGACATTTAAAAAAGTCATTTTTCCATAAAAATTTTCAGTTCTTTTGACCAAGGTTTAGCGGAACGATATAGAGAAATGGTTCCCCCTGTAACTGAAATGGAAAAAATTCTCGCCAGGCGAAAAGATCCGAGGGAAAGAGCGAAAGTATTGAATTTTTACGACGTATTGATGCAGCATATAGCCGATGAGTTAGACGGTGAGTTTATCTTATTCAAAATCTAATTTTTTTTGCAGATCTGGCAGTTTACGCGTTGAAAACAAACTTTTGCGACTAATTTATTTTGATTTCTACTAATCTGCATGAATCGAAGTAGTGTTCGAAACCGAATTTCTACTCTATTTCATCAGAAACAAATTTTTATCTTGTGAAAAAAATCTGGCAACAACGCTTATAATTACACAACGTCTTCATTATAGTTATAAAAAACTTAACCTAAAAAATCTCCAGTGTCTGGTATTAAAATGAAAACTAAAAACATTGGCTCAACTACTAGTAGATATATGGTTTAATAGTCCAGTCAAATTTTATCGTTGTTAAATTAAAATTAAAAAAAATGTATAAATGATTAAATGGAACAATTTTTTATACTAATTCACCATCATTAGTTTTTTATTACTACTTGAATCGCATCTAAAACGTGCTTAATTTCGATATATTTTTCTCAAGCTCCCTTTAAATAGAAATTTTAACCTTTTTTTAAAGTTAAAATTAATAAAAATACATGAAATTGGAATAAATCATTAAATTACTCACCTTGTAGATAAAAGTCTAATTTGGAAATAAACTTCAAATACTGATATTTTCTATAAATGATTAATTTAAATTCAGAATGACTGGAATGAAATATTATGTTTATAATTTTTTATGTGAATGAATCGTTTTGAAAAACGTCAATTTTTATCTATTTTGAAACTAATTTTCCATCAATAAAATCAAGACGATTCATCACGAAAAAACTAAAACTTAATTTGACTGTACTATAACTTGAAGTCGTACTAAAGCGCGCCACGTCGATCTCTAACTAATAAATCAGTGTTGCCAGACTTTTTTGACGATCTTACTTCAACGTAATTATGAAATTCGTTTAAAAATTTCTAAGCCGGATTTGGTGGTTAATAAAACAAAATTTCTAACAAAAATATTTTTAATTTGATTGGAATTTTTGGTAACAATAAAAACAATACAAAAAAGATTATTATAACTAATAAAAATGAACATAAATAACGTTTTGGATTTGATTCTTTATATATATCAAACAAAACAGAATTGCCAGAATAATTTTAATGATTTTCCTGAACTCGAATCTTCTATATATTTGAAAACGGGTATTGGCGGTCAAGTGGCTGTGAAAATAAAATTTTTACTGAAATATTTTTATTATATAAACGTAAAACTTTCGTAATAATGCAAATGAATTAAAAAATTATTGTAAATCATCAAAATATACAATTACATTCAAAATATTTCAAGTTCTAATAAAATTATTGGTAAGTAAATAACTAGTACAAAATCATTCGTGTTAATTAAAATCTTTCGGTATCGGCAACACTGGCACAAATGTTTTTAGAACGTTTAATATTTAGTAGTAGGCGCGCAAACTCGATCTCCACTTAATAAATCAGTGTTGCCACACTTTTTTATGATCTTACGTCAATGTAGCTATGAAATTTGTTTGAAATTATTAAAGATGGTGGAATATCAACTTAGTAGTGTGCTTCTATATGTAAATAATATGATAAAAATTGTGTCTATACCTCATTTAATATTAAGTAAAGGTTATTCAGACAAATTATTGCAAGATTTTTGTTATTCAAATTTGAAAAATGAATTAAAGGTAAGGAAACAGCAGAAAACGAAACTATAGAAGGTCTACTGGCACAACTTATTCACGATTTAACCGATAAAGGACTTTACGAACAATACGAAGCAATGGAAGAAGGCGATAGAAGAGTGGAATTGTTGCTAATATTGTTCGATAGAGTCAAAATTCGAAGAGACAAAGTAAGTACGAGTTTTTTAAGTATTTATACATAACAGAGTAGATAAAACAACGTTGCCAGACTTTAAAAATAGTATTTATATCAAGGTACAAAAACAATTTGTTGTTAATTTTAATTTTTATTAATGAATATGTTTATTTCAACTAAAATTTACGTCAAATTTCAATTTTTTTTTATAAACAAAATTTCAAGATCTATTTGTAGAAATATTTCGGAATCCGTATCGATTTTTTAGGTGGCTAAAAGAGAGGAAATATTGGACGACGTCGAAGAGAAACTAATAGCGCCACAATCTTTCTTCGACGTTTCGGAACCGACCCCCGAAGATAAATATAAATTACCGGCGGCCATGTGGGAACAGATGATCGACCGAGCGCCAAATAAAAAACTCATGGAAAGACTGCTCCAAGCATATCCATTACCCTTGATCAAAAAGTAAAAAAAATTCGAAAAAAAATTTTTTTTTTTTCAATTTTTGACGATTCGATTTCCAGATACGTCGAATACCTATCGGATTATAAGGAAGTTATAGCGCAAAGGATGCAGAGGAGACACGAGAACGTCGTGAGTCAGATGAAGAAGGAATTGAGGAAAGAAGGGGAACGGATGAAGCAAATGGCCGAGGTGGGGGTATAGATAAAACAAACCGGCGGACATATTGATTTTAATCGGTCTGTTTCAGGAGGCGGAAAGGGCGTGCGACAACGCGCAAGCCGTCCTAGCAGCCGTCAAGCTCCAATACACCAAGAAAGTAACCGAAGAAAAGCGACAAGAGAAAGCGTCCGGAGCCGAACTACCGGAACATTCCAAGATGTACGAGAAGATGAAAGAGGCCATGTACAATACCCAGAAGAAAGTCGAAGTACGCGTATTTATTTTTCTACGCGCCATTTTGACGTATTTTTCCGATTTAATCGTTTTTTTTTTGTCTTGTAGGAGGAGGCGTTACGTGGAAAATTCCTGGCGGCCCAAATAAATACTTTGAACGAACAAGCCGATCAAATGATGAGCGTTACCGATGACGTCATTAGAAAAACCGAAGAGAAAAATATGAGAATATTGCGGAATATACAGAAACTGACGATGGCTATAAGGCAATACGAAGCTCTCCTTCACGACATGAAATATCGTCCTCAAACCGGTACCCAATCGCAAGTTAGATTCGATGTTTGAAGAATTTTAATAAATTTTCGTGATTTTTTGTGTTTTATTTTCACCTTTAATAACGTTTGGTTGATACTCGTTCAAATATCCCGCTCATTTAATTTGGTTCGATACGAAATCATCTGTCAAGTTGTCAAAAGTATGTAGTGTACACTTTCACTAATTCAGGAACAGACCCTAAAAGAAACTAACAAACCGAAAGTTCATAAACCACGAACGGAGTTACCTATCATTGTTACAGTGTACACTTTCACTAATTCAGGAACAGACCCTAAAAGAAACTAACAAACCGAAAGTTCATAAACCACGAACGGAGTTACCTGTCATTGTTACAGTGTACACTTTCACTAATTCGGGATTAAACGCTAAAAGAAACTAACAAACCGAAAGTTCATAAACCACGAACGGAGTTACCTGTCATTGTTACAGTGTACACTTTCACTAATTCGGGATTAAACGCTAAAAGAAACTAACAAACCGAAAGTTCATAAACCACAAATGGAGTTACCTGTCATTTTAATATGCAATTTATGAAGAATAGTGTACACTGAGCATTAATACTAAGAAACAAACCAACCGAAGTTCAGAAACAATGAACAAAGTCAACTGTCATTATAGTCTGTAATTTTTTTAAAGGGTACACTACGCATTAATGCCAAAAAACAGACCAACCGTGAATTTAATAACGAGAAACAAAGTCATTTGTAATTTATGAAAGACAAAGTGTATTTTGAGCAAAAATACTAAGAAAAACTAACAATCTGATAGTCCAAGATAGAAGTCATATGCCAGTGGGTAGTTTATAATAGTCCAAGAGTACACCGAGCAAAAATATGAATGAGAAAGTGTACACTTTACTCCGAGAATTAATACTAAGAATCAAACGAGCCGAGAGCTGTCAAATTAATGAATACTAACGGAAGGAAGAGTGTAGACCTTAGAACATAAAATAGTAATAAAGGATTCTTACGTCGAGGACAGTTAACCGAGTTAAAACTATTTCTATAAAATGAAATTAATATTTTAAATAACTCAATTACTCTATGTTCTAAGATATAGACCGGACTCTTGAAGATCAAGGACTACGAACGAAGTTATTTGTTATTCTAAATATATAGTTTATGAAATGTACACTTCATTACACCGAGCATCGATACTAAGCGAAATGAGCAGTCCGTGATTTCAGTGAATCAGTATTTTTATGAAGACAAAGTGTACACTTACATCGAACACACTAGTGAAACGAACAAGCCTCGAGTTTCGAAAAAATGAACAGAATCATTATGAGAAATTTACGAAAAGTGTACTCCGGTCTCTAAAGACGACGAACGGAGTTATTTGTTATTCTATTCGTAGCATTAATACTAAAAAAACTAACAATCTATGAAATTTGAAACAATGAACAAAGTCATCTGTCAATATAATCAGTAGTTCATGGGAGGGAAAGTGTACGCTTCTATTTCACCGTGCATTAATAAGAGAAGGACGATCAGGAACCGTGAACGGAAACCTCCGATCATTTGTCATTCGGATGACACAATGAAAAGAATGCGTATAAATTTGTCATACTGATATTAAAAAAAAAAAGAAAATACAGAGGTAAGTATGAATAAGCGTAGATGCGATACCAATCTTTAAAATAATTAAAACAAACTTTGTTATTTAGTATTGTGTGCGAGGATAAGTGTACACTCGTATCACACCGATCTCAATTATTCAGAGAAAACGAACAAACGAGAGTAAACCCGGTGTTACACTGAATTGAATCATCTGATTTTATTCAACATTCATTTTTCTGACAATATTGTAAAATTAAAGTTCCAAATCAATATTAAATTTGATTTAATCCTTTATTCAACATTTTATAACTACACGGGTGAATGCCAGGTAAAAATACGTTCAACAAGAACCCATAATCGATTAATTATAGTAAATTCGACGTCTTTTAAATTTACTAAATTTCCTAACCACTTCCGAAGTCTGACAACGCCGATCAAATGTGAATTCGTACTTTCAGACACCAGTTTTTATAAAAATATTTCACCCAAACGTTTTCCAAACTATTTCAAGATTAATATTCCAGTAAATTAATTCATATTTTGATTGATTAGATATTCAATTAAAATTGTGATTACTAACAAGTTTTATAATAGCTTAACCGGCTAAATATAAACGGAATTCTTAAATGAATAATTTCTTGTTCGCACTCGTACGTACTTGTAAGATTGTGTGATTTATAGGCAATTGTTTAACAAACAAGTCATTTTGGTGTTTAAAACGATCCATTGTTGTAATTATTTCTAAAATCATTACCGTTTGTACAAAGGAGAGAATTTAAAAACAATTTTGATGTTTTTAGTAATGGTAAATCGTTTATAAGTTCGGAAAAATAATTTTGTGTTAACTTTAACACACTAATGTGATACAGACTAAAACTATCATCGTTAGTATTTCAAAATGAAAATATTTAGAACATTTAATAGGTTATATTTAGTTAAGTCCACCTCCCTTACCAGTTTAATGATTTTGCAGAGAGAAATTTTATTTCGTGTTGTAATACAGGGTTAACCGTTATGAGGGACTGCAACTGACATTTTTATGATTTAATCTTTCAGTAAATACTAATAATAATTTGTCAAAATCGAAAGAAAATAGCGTATTATTCATTATACATATATTTAACGGCCTTTGTTGTATTTTCTAACCTCAAATTTAATTAAAAATCGCTTTTCTTAGTTTTATTTTGTCATATTTTGAATTCTGTAAGTTGAATTTGATTATAAATACATTTTTCTGACTTTATATCAAGTGAAAATCATTTTTCTCAAGTTAATTTCGCCCAAACTTGGATTTTTCTGGTTAACCGATAAAAATTGTCTCCTCTGAGCCTAATATCGCCAAACATTTCATTTTTTATCCTAAACTTGGTGAAAAGTTCCTTCTTCTTTATTCAATTTATCAATTAAACCAAAATTGGGAACTTGTAAGTTTGATTTGGTGAACAATTCAATTCCCTAACCTCAAATTTAGTAAAAAATGATTTTTTTTAGTTCTATTCCGCCAAAAATTAGATTCTTTGGCTTTAAATCGATAAAAATTAGTTTTTCTAAGCCTTTATTCGTCTAAAATTGGTTTTTATAAATTTATTATAATGAAAAATTTACTTATTCCGAGTTAAAATTGTTTTCCTCAGTTAGATCTACTCAGAACCTGAATTTTCTGTTTACAAAGCCATAAATTTTATAAACAAAACATGTGATCCAACAATTTCTAATTAGGCACTAGTAATACCCCGTATTATTTCAACAATTGTATAAATTTTATTCAAGTCGCCGTACAGTGTTGCCACAATTTAAAAGCTGAATGTAAAAATTGAACTAGAAAATGTTCTAGATTGTACCAACTTCAAACAAATTTAATAAAATTATAGAAAGATGTATAAACATAAGTTTAAGTTATAGACTGTGTCAATTATTATTTTAAAGATGAAAAATTTATATAAAGTTTACCGATAAAATTAGCAATGCAGTACAAAAACCTCACGATCTAAATATAAATCAACTTGGCTCTGTTTTCTAATTATTGTTACAATCTAGTACAATTTCTAGTTTATTTTATTAAACTAAAATATAAAAAATAACAGTGAAAATGTATTAGAAAAAAGGAAAAATGTACTAGCTTATAAAATACACTAAAATTACTAAAATTGTACTAGCTCTGGCAACACTGTCGCCACATTCACGTGTACAGAAACCGTCAGTGAATATGCATAGCGCATGCGCCGATGATCAAATATACGAACGTATAATATTATTCCACACAAAATTCGTGTTGATTTCTGCAAAGTGTCGCGGGAAAATAACAGTTTTCCAGTGTATAAATCGACGATTTTCTTGAATGGAAATCATCATAGCAGTGATTGAAATTTAGTATTGTGTTATTAAACGTCATCCGTTGATGAGTGTTAGTTACGAGGGGATGTAAAATTGTGTGCACACCCAACTATTGAAAACTGGAAACAATTCTAATAGAAACAGGTAGAAATTCTAAAATTGGGATAATGTTCATATAGTTTTATAGTTTTCAATAATTTTAGTTTTTCATTGTATTTCACATAGACATATTAATGTTGGTTATTTCAAGGTGAAATGTTATGGCCAATTTTACTGCCGGAATTAATTATTTTAAGTACTAAAATTTTATTGTAATATATATTGAATCAATGGAACGTTTTTCTTTTCGAGAAAATACGAAAATTTTCACTCAGAAAATTGTTTAATTATCGAATTTCGCTTTAAATACACGTGTTTTACGAAATAAGCCTTGCGGACGTAATTTTTAAATGATATTTCGTAATATCTAGGAATGGAGACATTATATAAGCTTTCAACAACTACTTTTTCTCAATTTCCCTCCGTTTCAATTGATTTTTTTTTTCATTTTTCCCAAAACTTACGAAATACTAATATTCGTGTCGTAGAAAAACCATAGTATACAATCCGTGAGTAAAGGAAACTTTAGTTTTACGATATTTCGAAAAAAATGTCGTACATATTATATTTGTTGAACTCATAATATATAAAATGGAATTTTCCTAATGGTTTTCATCATTTTAGACTCGATTTACAATAATTTAACGTCTGGCAGAAACTATTGTGAACAATTCGTAAATAAAATGAAATTTCATTGTCAAAAGTACAATTAATGTTTATCTATTTTTGCTAATTTTTTCAAAAACTCACAATAAAGGCAATCTTTTGTAAGAAATATCGTCGTACAATAAATATTGTGATTGATTCGTATGGAAAGTAATATTTTGTTGGTAATTTCAATTTCATTACATTTAATATTCATTTTTAGTACTTGAATTAGTCAAAATTTCGAAAAAAGGGACAATAATTCATTAGAAATAATGTCGTACAAAAAATATTGTACGTAATTCGTATAGAAAATGGAATATTATTTTCAATTTTCTTCTAATTACTTCAAAATTCCAAAGAAACACACAATAATTCGTTAGAAATAACGTCGTACAAATAAATATTGTGATTGATTCGTATGGAAAGTAATATTTTGTTGGTAATTTCAATTTCATTACATTTAATATTCATTTTTAGTGCTTGAATTAGTCAAAATTTCGAAAAAAAGGGACAACAATTCATTAGAAATAATGTCGTACAAAAAATATTGTACGTAATTCGTATAGAAAATGGAATATTATTTTCAATTTTCTTCTAATTACTTCAAAATTCCAAAGAAACAGACAATAATTCGTTAGAAATAACGTCGTACAAATAAATATTGTAATTGATTCGTATGGAAAGTAATATTTTGTTGGTAATTTCAGTTACATTACATTTAATATTCATTTTTATTGCTTGAATTAGTCAAAATCTCGAAAAAAGGGACAATAATTCATTAGAAATAACGTCGTACAAAAAATATTGTACGTAATTCGTATAGAAAATGGAATATTATTTTCAATTTTCTTCTAATTACTTCAAAATTCCAAAGAAACAGACAATAATTCGTTAGAAATAACGTCGTACAAATAAATATTGTAATTGATTCGTATGGAAAGTAATATTTTGTTGGTAATTTCAGTTACATTACATTTAATATTCATTTTTATTGCTTGAATTAGTCAAAATCTCGAAAAAAGGGACAATAATTCATTAGAAATAACGTCGTACAAAAAATATTGTACGTAATTCGTATAGAAAATGGAATATTATTTTCAATTTTCTTCTAATTACTTCAAAATTCCAAAGAAACTTTACAATAATTCGTTAGAAATATCGTCGTACAAATAAATATTGTAATTGATTCGTATGGAAAGTAATATTTTGTTGGTAATTTCAGTTACATTACATTTAATATTCATTTTTATTGCTTGAATTAGTCAAAATCTCGAAAAAAGGGACAATAATTCATTAGAAATAACGTCGTACAAAAAATATTGTACGTAATTCGTATAGAAAATGGAATATTATTTTCAATTTTCTTCTAATTACTTCAAAATTCCAAAGAAACAGACAATAATTCGTTAGAAATAACGTCGTACAAATAAATATTGTGATTGATTCGTATGGAAAGTAATATTTTGTTGGTAATTTCAATTTCATTACATTTAATATTCATTTTTAGTACTTGAATTAGTCAAAATTTCGAAAAAAAGGGACAATAATTCATTAGAAATAATGTCGTACAAAAAATATTGTACGTAATTCGTATAGAAAATGGAATATTATTTTCAATTTTCTTCTAATTACTTCAAAATTCCAAAGAAACAGACAATAATTCGTTAGAAATAACGTCGTACAAATAAATATTGTGATTGATTCGTATGGAAAGTAATATTTTGTGGGTAATTTCAATTTCATTACATTTAATATTCATTTTTAGTACTTGAATTAGTCAAAATCTCGAAAAAAGGGACAATAATTCATTAGAAATAACGTCGTACAAAAAATATTGTACGTAATTCGTATAGAAAATGGAATATTATTTTCAATTTTCTTCTAATTACTTCAAAATTCCAAAGAAACAGACAATAATTCGTTAGAAATAACGTCGTACAAATAAATATTGTAATTGATTCGTTTGGAAAGTAATATTTTGTTGGTAATTTCAGTTACATTACATTTAATATTCATTTTTATTGCTTGAATTAGTCAAAATCTCGAAAAAAGGGACAATAATTCATTAGAAATAACGTCGTACAAAAAATATTGTACGTAATTCGTATAGAAAATGGAATATTATTTTCAATTTTCTTCTAATTACTTCAAAATTCCAAAGAAACAGACAATAATTCGTTAGAAATAACGTCGTACAAATAAATATTGTGATTGATTCGTATGGAAAGTAATATTTTGTTGGTAATTTCAATTTCATTACATTTAATATTCATTTTTAGTGCTTGAATTAGTCAAAATTTCGAAAAAAAGGGACAACAATTCATTAGAAATAATGTCGTACAAAAAATATTGTACGTAATTCGTATAGAAAATGGAATATTATTTTCAATTTTCTTCTAATTACTTCAAAATTCCAAAGAAACAGACAATAATTCGTTAGAAATAACGTCGTACAAATAAATATTGTGATTGATTCGTATGGAAAGTAATATTTTGTGGGTAATTTCAATTTCATTACATTTAATATTCATTTTTAGTACTTGAATTAGTCAAAATTTCGAAAAAAGGGACAATAATTCATTAGAAATAATGTCGTACAAAAAATATTGTACATAATTCGTATAGAAAATGGAATATTATTTTCAATTTTCTTCTAATTACTTCAAAATTCCAAAGAAACTTTACAATAATTCGTTAGAAATATCGTCGTACAAATAAATATTGTAATTGATTCGTATGGAAAGTAATATTTTGTGGGTAATTTCAATTTCATTACATTTAATATTCATTTTTAGTACTTGAATTAGTCAAAATTTCGAAAAAAGGGACAATAATTCATTAGAAATAATGTCGTACAAAAAATATTGTACGTAATTCGTATAGAAAATGGAATATTATTTTCAATTTTCTTCTAATTACTTCAAAATTCCAAAGAAACAGACAATAATTCGTTAGAAATAACGTCGTACAAATAAATATTGTAATTGATTCGTATGGAAAGTAATATTTTGTTGGTAATTTCAGTTACATTACATTTAATATTCATTTTTATTGCTTGAATTAGTCAAAATCTCGAAAAAAGGGACAATAATTCATTAGAAATAACGTCGTACAAAAAATATTGTACGTAATTCGTATAGAAAATGGAATATTATTTTCAATTTTCTTCTAATTACTTCAAAATTCCAAAGAAACTTTACAATAATTCGTTAGAAATATCGTCGTACAAATAAATATTGTAATTGATTCGTATGGAAAGTAATATTTTGTGGGTAATTTCAATTTCATTACATTTAATATTCATTTTTAGTACTTGAATTAGTCAAAATTTCGAAAAAAGGGACAATAATTCATTAGAAATAACGTCGTACAAAAAATATTGTACGTAATTCGTATAGAAAATGGAATATTATTTTCAATTTTCTTCTAATTACTTCAAAATTCCAAAGAAACAGACAATAATTCGTTAGAAATAACGTCGTACAAATAAATATTGTAATTGATTCGTATGGAAAGTAATATTTTGTTGGTAATTTCAGTTACATTACATTTAATATTCATTTTTATTGCTTGAATTAGTCAAAATCTCGAAAAAAGGGACAATAATTCATTAGAAATAACGTCGTACAAAAAATATTGTACGTAATTCGTATAGAAAATGGAATATTATTTTCAATTTTCTTCTAATTACTTCAAAATTCCAAAGAAACTTTACAATAATTCGTTAGAAATATCGTCGTACAAATAAATATTGTAATTGATTCGTATGGAAAGTAATATTTTGTGGGTAATTTCAATTTCATTACATTTAATATTCATTTTTAGTACTTGAATTAGTCAAAATTTCGAAAAAAGGGACAATAATTCATTAGAAATAATGTCGTACAAAAAATATTGTACGTAATTCGTATAGAAAATGGAATATTATTTTCAATTTTCTTCTAATTACTTCAAAATTCCAAAGAAACAGACAATAATTCGTTAGAAATAACGTCGTACAAATAAATATTGTAATTGATTCGTATGGAAAGTAATATTTTGTTGGTAATTTCAGTTACATTACATTTAATATTCATTTTTATTGCTTGAATTAGTCAAAATCTCGAAAAAAGGGACAATAATTCATTAGAAATAACGTCGTACAAAAAATATTGTACGTAATTCGTATAGAAAATGGAATATTATTTTCAATTTTCTTCTAATTACTTCAAAATTCCAAAGAAACAGACAATAATTCGTTAGAAATAACGTCGTACAAATAAATATTGTGATTGATTCGTATGGAAAGTAATATTTTGTGGGTAATTTCAATTTCATTACATTTAATATTCATTTTTAGTGCTTGAATTAGTCAAAATTTCGAAAAAAAGGGACAACAATTCATTAGAAATAATGTCGTACAAAAAATATTGTACGTAATTCGTATAGAAAAGGAAAATTTAATGTCAATTTCCGCTGTCGTACTAAAATAATAAAAAAAATTCTGCTAGCTTTCATATTATTCCAATGGAGGGACAATAATTCATAAGAAATAACGTCGAACAAAAATTAGTAAAGTAATTCATCCAGTGAATGTAATTTTATCATTAATTTCAGCTATTTAAGATAAAAATTATAGTAATTCTTCTTCGAATTCTTCCAATTTCATTATTCTTACAAAAAAGATACAATAGTTGTTAGAAATAACGTCGGACAAAAATTATTGTAAACAGTCTCAACGTACTTCAGATGAAAATTACATAAAATACACTCTATCACTCTTAATATATAAAAAAAACCGTCTAGCACTAAATATTCTTCACAGTTTGTATGTTAAGTAGAATTTTATTGATAGAACGGAGAATCCGAAATATAAATTACTTCAACTGTTCGAACTAGGATCCTATTTGATAAATTAACTTATTGGGTATGCAACCAATCAAACTACTACGTCATACTTCATTATAGATACTTCCGAAAGAATCTCTCTCACTCGCGCATGCTCTTTGCATAACTCTCCTTCGTAACATACGACGTTCAATTTTTAAATTCTTATCCTTAACAAATGTACACGAAACGCCATTTTAAATAGAAAATTCAGCCTCCTTAATTAAAATAATATAGTAAGAAAATAATATTTCATTGAACCAAAACCAAATAAAAACATCAGCGCGGTCTTTAACCGTCGCTTACATCTAACATGATTTCCGGTGTTGCCTATTCGACATTATAACAAATTCATTATTTTAAGTTAATAAATGATTGTGTTACAGTTTTCAAAATCATTTTAGTAGTATCGTTCATTTGATTATTCAAATTTAATATTAGTATTCCGAAATCCTCTAAATCCCCATAAAAACCGTCAACCTTTAACTACTGAAAATATTCATCCTGGCAACACTGTTACAAGCTCCACATCCATCTCAATAATCAACTTGTTATTCAATAACTGGTTTCATCTGCTTTATTCCGATATATAATATAATAGTACGGGCGCTTATTTAATAAATAATCTTTTATAGATACAAATTTTACTTTTTTTATATTTTGTTTGTTTCAGGATTGTAGAAATGGGAAAAATCTGTTTAACTAGATAAATTAGAGCATCATGAAACCAAAGTTTTATCCATTTATTGTCTTATTTCTTTTATTTTGTCGAATTTCTTTATCGCATTTGGATTTGATTAATTTAAATATAACAAATACAGTTGCTGTCGACTATATTGTATCAAATAACGTTGAATCTGTTACGAAGAACGAATCTAGTGACATTAATTCAGTGGATAGAGAAGGTAAAGTGTTTAAAATGATAATTTCAGGTAATATTCGTGTATAGAAAGGTTACTGACCTTGCTACACGTCAAGCAATCTTATTCGGTTATTAAATATGTTGTAGATTATACGAATAAGAGTACAAACATAACTTTTGAAGCATACTTAGAATACATTCAGCCTCGGGTATGGACTTGGGTGTTGGTTGCTTTCCATTCGATCGTCTTCGTCGTGGGGCTGATAGGAAATTGCTTGGTGTGCGTGGCTGTTTACAGAAATCACAGTATGAGGACCGTCACAAACTACTTCATAGTCAACTTGGCACTAGCTGATTTCATGGTGATTTTATTCTGTTTACCTCCCTCGGTAATCTGGGACGTGACTAGCACCTGGTGGTTCGGAACGGCGTTATGCAAAATCGTACTTTACATGCAGGTAACCGTTCCGAAAATAATTCCCCATCTTTAGATTTGAAATGTAAACATTCAAAACCGACATTATATATATGAGACAACCTGTATATTTATATTTGCAATTGTTACTAGTAACTCACATTTTTTATATAATTGCCCCGTTTCCCCCTACATAACAAAATTCTCCGGTAATTTTCTTATTTAACGAGTACGTGTTGATAACCGTTCCGAAAATAATTCCCCATCTTTAGATTTGAAATGTAAACATTCAAAACCGACATTATATATATGAGACAACCTGTATATTTATATTTGCAATTGTTACTAGTAACTCACATTTTTTATATAATTGCCCCGTTTCCCCCTACATAACAAAATTCTCCGGTAATTTTCTTATTTAACGAGTACGTGTTGATAACCGTTCCGAAAATAATTCCCCATCTTTAGATTTGAAATGTAAACATTCAAAACCGACATTATATATATGAGACAACCTGTATATTTATATTTGCAATTGTTACTAGTAACTCACATTTTTTATATAATTGCCCCGTTTCCCCCTACATAACAAAATTCTTCGGTAATTTTCTTATTTAACGAGTACGTGTTGATAACCGTTCCGAAAATAATTCCCCATCTTTAGATTTGAAATGTAAACATTCAAAACCGACATTATTATATGAGACAACCTGTATATTTATATTTGCAATTGTTACTAGTAACTCACATTTTTATATAATTGCCCCGTTTCCCCCTACATAACAAAATTCTCCGGTAATTATCTTATTTAACGAGTACGTGTTGATAACCGTTCCGAAAATAATTCCCCATCTTGAGCAGTGTATTTTTACAGAGCCTATCGGTGACAGTGTCTGTATTAACATTAACTTTCATATCGATCGATCGGTGGTACGCTATTTGTCACCCGTTAAAATTCAAATCTACAACGGGTAGAGCCAAAACAGCCATCGGAATTATTTGGATAATAGCGATGGCGTGCGGTGAGCGAAAATACTCAAAATGAATTAAAAACTGTGTTTATATAATCACGTTTCAGAACTACCCGAACCGCTCTACTTGACAGCTGTACCGTATCACGAAACGTACTTATATTTAACACAATGCGAACCAACATGGTCGACGGAAACGGATCTGGTGTTCTTTTTGATTAAAATGATATTTTTCTATTTTATTCCTTTGGTGTTTATGTCGGTAGCTTATTTACACATAATAAGGGTGCTTTGGAAATCTGGAAAATTACCGTATCAACAAAGGGGTGAGATTTTTGTTATTTGTCTATGTGAATAGTGTACAAACTTCAAGGTTGGAAGACGATAGGTTACCCAGTCCACCTGTGACGTAATCTTTTTAAAGATGGTAACTTATAGTTATTTTTTCCATATTTTAACGAAGTAACTAATTTGAAATATATCTATATTTTTCCTAATTTTCAATTAAAAGATCTAAAATAACATTAATTTGACTGTACTATATAACTTGAATTCATACTAAAGCGCGCCAAGTCAATCTCCACTTTATAAACCAGTGTTGCCAGACTTTTTTTATGATGTTACTTCAATTTAAACTACTGTTTACATCAAATTCAGATTAGAAATTCACTAAAAAAGCGGATACTCAGTAAGAATTAACCATAAATAACACAAATCGAACGTAAACACTGTTTATTATTCGAATAGTTTCCAGCAGATGACGTAACGGTTTCCCTCTTCCGTTTGACTTACCCACGTTATTGGGCAACCTATCATTTACCAGCCTTGTACAAACCGATCGTGTCAGGTACAACGTTGCCAGTTTATTAAAAAAAAATTGTATCTATGAGGGAAACAAAGTAACAGTTTAATAATCATAAATTGTGGATAGAATAAAAAGTTAGAGATACGGAACCATAAAATGGTGATAAATATGAAAATAACATTCTCATATATTTATAGTTGAAAACGTTATTATATCGGAAAAAAAATAATTTTATTTCGTAAAACAGTTGTCGACGGTTACAACACGGCAACGTTGTAAATGTCATAGTTTATACGCATAATTCAATTAAATTTGTGAGAACTTTGTAAATGTACACCTGAAGACTTTTAATCAGATTAATTTATTATTAATTATTCTGTATTTGTTGATGATAACTATCGGGTTAATTCTCAAGGAAACTCGTACATATTTTAGTGATTTTTCTATTCGTGTCATTGAACTTGTTGGAGAACTGTCGGTTGCATACCTTTCACGTATTCGTAAATATTATTGAAACCAATTTAAATAATCTAAGTGTTTGAAATAATTGATTAATATCGATTAAACAACAAAACTGTTATTTTTTTTTCTTTAAATGTTATATCTCGTTTCAAACTTGCAAGTAATAAATCTAATTCCAATTTATTACTTCCTATATGAACGAAAATACCACGATATTGGTAGCAATATGAAACACAAACCTTTCAAAAACTTATTAGAGAGATTTTCTTTTCAGCAGATATCCAATTTAGTAGACTACAAGCTTATTCGATGATTTATTGCTTTTGTATAACATTTTTCTTCTTCTTTCCTTTAGAAGAATTATTGGATAAGTTTGAATAGAACTAATGAGAATTTATTTATCCGAAGTTGCAGAATTCACTGGTACTAGATTCAATAACAGTACGGGTCAATTAAATACGTTCGCCATGAATATGAACACTAGCACGGAGGGACAAATACGATCGAGAAAAAAAGCTGCAAAAATGTTGGTGGCTGTCGTTGCAATGTTTGCAATTTGCTTTTTTCCAGTGTATTTGTTATCAATTCTCAGGTAAGAATAAACACTGTCCATTCTGTATATATATTTGCATTCCTAATTCAACTTTTGTGAAAAAAATCGCGAATCCTAACCTCAATAATATTGAGAAGTACAGGGGTGGATTTAGGGGAAGAAATAGGGTCATAAGTCAGATCCTAATAACTTTCTAGAAACTGGAGGTGGTTATGGAAAAGTGGAAGGTGGATGAAAAACAAAATGGAAGCTATAATAATGACATAATAAAAACATACAAACCATTTTTTTCTACTAATTATATGATTTTTTAAAATACGGCCCTGTGCTATTGAATGCAGTGGCGCCCTCGTCAGTGATCCCGTATAACACAATTGTCATTTCGAGTAGAGATTAAAATCGAATAAAAAACGAATCATTTTCTATTAATTTTGAAAATAACAACCGAAATTAGATTAATATAGAATCAAAACCACTAGTGCCCTTTTTTGCCACACAAAAATCGATCCAAATATAAACAAACATCGGAATATTTCTATTTGTTACAGGATGACGGTGCAATTGAGTAACAGCGATCCGAACAAAGCATTTTCTTTGATATCTCATTGGTTGTGTTACGCCAATAGTGCAATTAACCCTATAATTTATAATTTCATGAGCGGTAAGTAAAATATAGATATAAATCCGTGAAAATAATAAATAAAATGTCCTATTGTCGTACTATAATTAATTTATTTACTTTATATAAACTAGAAAAGCGAATGGTAACATGGCTGTTATAAGAATCGCGTTTTTTTCGATATTGAACTGTCAAAGTTTGACGTAGAAGGTTTTTTTTAATTTTAATTCTCGACAATTTAGTTTTCGAATAAATACTAACCTCTAATTTTGTACGATCGTGTTACTTTCCTGTTAAAAAATATGCACACTTTCACAAATTGATGTATAAATACACAAAATTAAACGATTAAAGCGAGTCCAATACTAGCACTGATCATAGAATAATATTTGCACTGAATCTTGAACTCGAATATAAGACAGTATTGTCTTTGACGAAACAGTGTTGCCGTAACTATTATGTTTTCTTCGAAATGATGTTAAAATATTTATCTCGAGTAAAAATATGCATTTTTTTTTTGGAAAAAACTACAAATTTTTGTTTATAACACCAAAAATTAGTGTAAATACATACAATTTTAATCTTATATGTTCACAAAGATATTCATTGAGGTAATATAATATGCTTATCTATATATAAAGTAAAATATTTCAAGAATGAAAATTAAAAATGTATGAACTCAAATTTATACTATAACAACACTATATATTTTATTTGTAAATTACATGTTAAAATTATCCAGTTACGTTAACATTTTATCAAACACGTTGAATATTACATTAAAATCTGATAGTTAGATGTGATCTGGCAACAATGATATGAGATAATCAAGCGAGTAGCGGGGAGATGAAACTTTTTATTTTCAAGGGCGCGGCAAATGGATTGCGATGTTGTCAATAGTTTTATACGGTTTGAATTGAAATCACAAGTGGACATAAACGTCTTTTTGCGTGATTTTTTGAGAAAGAAGCTTTTTAAAATTATTAATATTACAAAAAATGGAAATAAGAATAATGTAAAATGGTTATTATCAGTGATATGGCATCAGTATATTTTTCGTTGTCATGGAAACGTTAATTAATTAACAATATATCGCCATAACCGATAAAAAAACATATGAGAATCGAAAAAAAAAACTTTTTTTCAATTACAGGGAAATTTCGTAAAGAATTCCGTAGGGCATTCGATACATGTTTTCGTAAAAACGATGGAGGTCGATTTTTCCAACAATCCGGAGGTACCCTGTATAATAAAGATTCGGGTTTAGTTTCCAGAACTTATTCTAAAAACGACTGCGAACTACGAAAACTTAATACAATTAAAGATGGCGACGATGCGAAGCTTGTTAGAAAAAATACGAAGTCCAGCATATTACAAATGGACATTTGAATCATTTTAGACAAAATTTCGATGTAATTTTTATTATTTATTAAATAAAAAATGTTCATTTATACAGTATGATTAAAGATAAACACAATTTGTTTGTAATTTTTCTTCCTTAGCCTTTTTTTATTTAACGATAATATATTTATAATTAACCGATTAAGTTTGGCAACAGCGCCGAAAATTATCACCACACGAATCCATGCTACGTCATTGAGGATATAACACGCTACTTCTTCAACAAAATACGACCTTTTAAGACAAAATTCGGTATCTCAAAAAGATATTTTATTCTTAATTTGTAGATATTGAGAATTACTAAAATTAGACATTACACTAAAAAAAGTTATTCAGTCTTGAACTACTACTAAGCAGAAATGACATTCTTCTTTTTTTTTTGAACAGTTGGTCGTTACCTATAAATGAATTAACTATTCGTTTGATACGGATGTAGAACAGAACAAATATCGTGATAAATATAAGTTAAAAGTCAAGTGATTTACGTTTAATTTATCGAAAAAAAAAAAATGGGAAGAAATTAATAATTTATACGATAAAAAAGACCATCTGGATTTACACTATATAATTAAAGCATGTATATAATCTTGAATTTTAAAAAAATATTCCTTTGTGGTTCATAATTAATTTAGGTATAAAGATGTCTGACGAAATATAAAATCAGTTTAGATAATTATTTTGTTAGTACGCGTTAGAATTTTGTTGATAAGATGATTGATGCGAACACGTTTTTTTATAGTAAGTTCGACTTTTCATTTTCTCGAATTCTTTTAATTAGTCCGGTCAATTAAAACAATTTCTATCCAAATTTTTTGGTTAATAATGTATTTGACTTATTTATGTATTTAAATCGTATGAATACAAACCTGGATATTACGTAATCAGTCGCAACCAGTATTCCGTATAGGCAACACATTTCACATATATCTCAAACGCCATCTTTGACTTGAAACATCAAGTTATTTAAAATTTAATTTTTATGAAATTAAAGCGATGTGTTTTCAAGAATATAAAGGAAATTTACTTTTTGGAAATGAAATGATATTTATTTATTGTATTTCACATTTCCTACCTTTTAAAATATTTAATTCAACTATGACTAAATTTATTTGACAACTGACAACCCTGTTAACTTCCGGAAGTGATGTATCCGTACTTAGTCAATCTAACCACGCTGTTCGAATTATTTTAATAAAATTTTACTCTTTCTTTAGAATTTGATCAACTTTCTTAAGATTCAAATATTGAGTTATTTTGAATTTGATATTTTCCGCTTATTATAAGTGTATTATAAGGCCTACCATAACTTACCACGTTACTCTAATGCAGTATATAATCGACAGGAGTTTGTAGATATCGGCTCAAGATTAGTAAAAACAAAAGATTATGGAAAAATGGTGTTTTGGGGAGCATATTTTTTTCTAAATCCAATACAGTTGTGGCCTGGGATAAAAATAGATTTGAAAAGAAAACTCTATCTATCAATTCAAATAGTTTCAATGTTATTTGCCATGCTGTGTATTATTGGTTATATTTTGGACAATTTAAATGATTTTAACAAATCCTCATACGGGGTGTGCGTGTTAAACGTACCGTTTACGGTAAATTTATCAAAATATATCGAATCAAAGTTTCAAATCTGATTACATAATTGGAATTTTTTAGGCATTATTCAAATTATTATACATGTTGTACGATAGCAAAAAGTTGAAACATCTAATGGACGAAATAATGATAAAGTTTTGGCCATACGATCTGATAAATAACAAAGACCCTTTTTTTAAAAATTGCTTCTATGCTCATAATTTATCGTGGTTTTTTTTATTGTTCATAGGTACGTACCAAAAAATTTTATTATAATCACTTATAAAAATTATAAACATAAAATTGAAACAGAAACTGAACAAACTGTGAGTTTTATAAACCTTCATTGTTTCACTAAACAGCTGACTTGCTTTCATAAAGCTTCTTCTTTTTTATAAAACCATAGAACTTTACGGAATATTAACAAAAACAATATTGTTTGACTTGTGTTAACAACGAAACTGATTGGAGTAATAGAATCAATTATGACATCATCTGAATCGATGATATCTTTATTATACCGAATGTACTTAAAAATGTATTAATTTATTGACTCGAAGATGATTAAATATAATTAATTTTCAGGAATCTGCTACTGCGGTATGATGGTTTTAACACCAGTATTTAGCGATGAGAAATCTTTGCCTTTTCCCACGTCATTATTATATAATTTCACTTCATCTCCCAGTTACGAAATTTTGTATTTTATACATTGTTTCACATTTCAATTTTTCATACATTTCACCATAGCGGGAAACGATATATTAATACTAGCATTCTTATTGGCCGTTTCACAACAATATTATATTTTACGATCCAGTTTCGCGGCATTCGATACAGAGGTTATGTTGAAAGTGAACAAAAGTCTCAGAAAAAAATATGGTGATAAATTGGAACTGAAATACGACGAAAGAAAAGAATATTTGTATAGATGCGTTCGACAACATCATATGCTTCTAAGGTAAATAATTATTTTTCTTACAAGTATATAAAAAAATTAGAAAACAATCTTATAAATCATATCACAAACAAAATGGCCGAACTGTCAAGATCAGTTGTTGGATAATAATCAGTGAAAACCTATCCGGAAATTATGATTTAGTTAACTCATGATCTGAATGTTTTCAATGAACTGATTCGATCATATATAAGTGAACTAGAATCAAAATTTTAAAATAGCTCGAGAGTACTCTATACTAATGTCGTAATCAGCTGTTTTATGGCGCCAAAATACAAATAATAAGTTTATGATCTAGAATACGAATGAATATTTCAAAATTTCGTAATTACTTACTACTTATGATGTATAGTTTTTGTGCAATTGTTGAAATGAAGGATAAAATGAGTGTTATACTAATTTTTATTTGGTACATTTTATTAAACTTCGAACAGGCAGTAAGATTTCGCTCCACACCAGTACAAAATGTATAATTACCAAAAAAATATGCATTTTTTTTCAGTTTTACTAAAAAATTGAACTCGACTTTAAACCCATTGGAACTAAGTCAACTAGTTGTTAGCATAATCGCTATATGTTTTGGTATATTAAGAATAACAAGTAAGGTAATTAAACTCAAAATATAGTTTCAGATATATTGTATTCATAGTCCCAATTTTAGGGTAACATAAATTCGGCAGACATTTTTAGTAGTTTTTATTACATCACTGCGTATATATTCCAATTAGCTATCGATTGTTACCTTGGAACGTATTTATTCTATCAGGTTTGTACGACAGCATGTAAAGTTGGTTATTTAACAGGATTTTTCTTAGGGAAGTTTATTACCAGATTCTATATTCTGTTGTAACTGGCAGAATTTAGATGACACAAAGTTAAAGAAAGATTTGATGTTTATATTGTTGCATTCCCAAAGAGTTCCTCAATTTAGTTCTTATGGTTTATACAATATGAATATGGAGTCTTTTCTAAGGGTAATAACTTTAATTGACATTTTTTAAGTTAAATTAATTTTAATAATTGAATTAACGTTTATATTACGTATAATTTGTAGGTACTTAGGGTGGCATTTTCGTTTTATACCATGATGTCTAACGTTGGTAGATAAATTAACTTTTTCACACATACACTCATGCTAATATTCAATTATGCACGATATTTATTAAATAAATCTTTAAAAAGTACACTGTTATTGCTTTTTATCCTTTTTATTTACTTCCTTCGTAAATAGATCTAAATTACTAAGAGTGAGGTTAAGTATAACTACAAAATAATAATAAATATTTATTATTTACACTAACACATATATATATGTTATTCATATTTTAAAACCCAATTTTCGCATACACTCTTTGTGTGCTTCAATAAGTTGTTGGCAGTTCTCTTCACCATTCTCTATAATACTAAAAAATTTAGCGGGTAATTTCCGTTTATAAACATTTAACCACACTGTACAGATGTTTTTATTGAATTATATCCTGAATATAAGGAATTTTTGTGCTTTATTACTCTGATATATATATAATTTTATAAAATACATTATGTTTATAAATAAAAATAAAGTACTTACCAAGCATCTCTAACTTTTTTTGTTTCTGGACAAGCACAACACGGCTTCAATTTTTTCGGTTCGGCTGGTTCTTCAACTGTGTTACTAGACGCTGCATCGACTTTTTCGTTTAAATTTCCCATTATTATTATTGAAATTACGTAATTCAAATATTTGACGCCCAAAAATCTATAGACTAATTCAAATCTTTAGAGTTAACCTATCTTGTGTACAGCTGTCATTTGTCAAACGTCGTCGTTAAAAGCAAAATAAATTGTTCGTTTCTTTGGCTCCGTTCAGTTAGTAGAGCTCAATTAATCTTTACCGTAGTAACGTTGAGTCCTAACAAAGCCCAAAAAACTGTTATAAGTGATTCGTAATTAATAATTAACTGAATCTGTATACGGAATTTTTATTAAAATGGAATCTCGAACTACAATCATTTTGAAAGTTCATATGAGATCTGTCTCTATATTGATTCGGGGTTAGAGATACGAGCAAAGCTAATAATGAAACATTGAACGTTCATTTCGGGTGCGTTCCATAACGTCCAAATGATAACAAATCAGAATCAACTAAGTATTCGACTACGTTAAAATTTTCGTATTTATAGATATTCGTGACGTTACTGTGTGGCCTAATATCTATAATTACATCGTTTTCGATAGGAAAATGTAGAATAACTTTTATGCGTTTAGTTTTCTCTTTTTACGATGAAATATCAGGTTGTTTAGATTTGTTAAGAAGTTGTAAACAATCAGTGATAAGTTTATCTATGATGTTCAGTTACATTTAAGGTCGATGGTTTTGACTTATCGACAAATAAATATTTATAAAATCATACGTAAGCAATTGTCAGCTTATTTGACCTCTTCATCAAAAGTAAATAAATTAACATAAATGATTTTTAATTTTTTAATGTGAATGTGTTCTTTGAAAATCGAACCATTTACAAGCGAATGAACTAATTATATTTTGGGAATGTAAACGTAAAAAGTAAGAAATTCGAATTTAGGGAAGCTTAGTGCTTTTCGATATTTTTTATTAAAGTTTAAATCTAAATAAATTTGTGTTTGTAAAGTCTGCCCTATATCCTGCTTATCAGTAAGTACATAACTTATTTGTATACGTCTATATTTACATAGTATATCAAACATATCAACACGTATTTTGCATAATACTAAATTAAAAACTTCTCATTATGTTAATATACTTTCAAGTATTGTAATATATATATTTTAGAGTGGGGAAATCGATTTTAATGTTGAAATAATTATACCTTTAGTTGTTTTGTATATGTGGTAAAAGGTAGGCATATTTATAAGTGGAATTTGGTATTTTATAATAGTAAATATAATAATTAAGACGTTTTTATATATATGTGTAGACCTTGTGATTCTTGTAGGTCAGTTTAACGTTCAAGAACAGGTAATAAGATGAGTAATAAAAAAAATGAAGAGGTTAGTACTTTTAATTAGAAAAAAATTGATTTATTATAAAATAAATGTGAAAAAACAGTTGAAATTAGGTTATAAAATTTATTTTAGGTTAAAAAACACGCTCGTAAGAGAGTTTTCTGCGATTATGTAAAATCTTTTTTACTAAAAATCTTCTTATTCACACGATATTACGTAGATATTTTAATAGATCGCGTATTTGGGTATTTTAATGATTCAAAAAGAGTACCAATTAAAAAATGCACAAATCCCATAATACTAGAAAGCGCTACAGCGCTAGCAAAAAAAATAAGGAAAAGAGAATATACGTCTGAACAAGTTGTACAGGCGTTCGTCGACAGGATAAAGGAAGTTAATCCTATTTTGAACGCGCTCGTGGACTCGAGATATGAAGCTGCTTTAGAGGAAGCTAGAAAAATCGATGAGGGAATCAATAATGGTACCATTTCCTACGCCGATTTCAGGAGAAAACCATTTTTAGGTGTACCGTTTACCACTAAAGAATCAAGTGCTGTTAAAGGTTTATCTTTTACTCTTGGAATCGTTAAAAGGAAGGGAAGGAAAGCTTTGTTCGATGCTGATCATATAGCGCTTATGAAACAAGCCGGAGCTATTTGTTTAGGTAAATAAATTCATTTTTTTGTACCCAAAATGTTTTGAAAATGGAATTTTAGTAAAATATTGGGCTAAAAACTGTTTGTTTTATATACTTACTTATTTTTCTTGATCTTATTTTGATTCTTAAACCTACCGCACAAAATTTTTCAAGAATTAGACATTGTTATAGCTTTTATTTGGGTATAATGGGATATTTAGTGTTTTTTTTTTATTATTTAGGGGTAACTAACGTGCCACAATTAAACCTGTGGCAAGAAACTCATAATCCTATATACGGCATAACCAGTAATCCGTATAATAATACTAGAAACGTTGGGGGTTCTTCTGGTGGAGAAGCCAGTTTGTTAGCTGCCGGAGGTACACCGATTAGTCTTGGTAAGTGTGTGTGTATAGGAATTTGAAAACTCGTTTGTTATTTGGGTATGTAAACTGGTCTAATTGTCTCACAAATTAAAGCTGGAAATTTTTTTTATCGAATCTTAGCCATAGCCTTGAGATTAATAGACATTTTTTAGTTAGGGGCTTTATTAGTTAGTCTTACTATCGTTCTGTATAATCTTTTGGCCCCAAATCATTTTTTTAACTTCATTTCATGTCTGCTGATGTTGTAAAATTAATTTTTATTACATATCAGTTACAATTCTGAGGTTTATAGACAGTCTTTAAGTTAAGGAGCTTTATTAGTTAGTCTTACTATCGTTCTGTATAGTTTTTTGGCCCCAAATCATTTTTTTAACTTCATTTCATGTCTGCTGATGTTGTAAAATTAATTTTTATTACATATCAGTCACAATTTTGAGGTTTATAGACAGTCTTTAAGTTAAGGAGCTTTATTAGTTAGTCTTACTATCGTTCTGTATAGTTTTTTGGCACCAAATCATTTTTTTAACTTCATTTCATGTCTGCTGATGTTGTAAAATTAATTTTTATTACATATCAGTCACAATTTTGAGGTTTATAGACAGTCTTTAAGTTAAGGAGCTTTATTAGTTAGTCTTACTATCGTTCTGTATAGTTTTTTGGCACCAAATCATTTTTTTAACTTCATTTCATGTCTGCTGATGTTGTAAAATTAATTTTTATTACATATCAGTCACAATTTTGAGGTTTATAGACAGTCTTTAAGTTAAGGAGCTTTATTAGTTAGTCTTACTATCGTTCTGTATAGTTTTTTGGCCCCAAATCATTTTTTTAACTTCATTTCATGTCTGCTGATGTTGTAAAATTAATTTTTATTACATATCAGTCACAATTTTGAGGTTTATAGACAGTCTTTAAGTTAAGGAGCTTTATTAGTTAGTCTTACTATCGTTCTGTATAGTTTTTTGGCCCCAAATCATTTTTTTAACTTCATTTCATGTCTGCTGATGTTGTAAAATTAATTTTTATTACATATCAGTTACAATTCTGAGGTTTATAGACAGTTTTTAAGTTAAGGAGCTTTATTAGTTAGTCTTACTATCGTTCTGTATAGTTTTTTGGCCCCAAATCATTTTTTTAACTTCATTTCATGTCTGCTGATGTTGTAAAATTAATTTTTATTACATATCAGTCACAATTCTGAGGTTTATAGACAGTCTTTAAGTTAAGGAGCTTTATTAGTTAGTCTTACTATCGTTCTGTATAGTTTTTTGGCCCCAAATCATTTTTTTAACTTCATTTCATGTCTGCTGATGTTGTAAAATTAATTTTTATTACATATCAGTCACAATTTTGAGGTTTATAGACAGTCTTTAAGTTAAGGAGCTTTATTAGTTAGTCTTACTATCGTTCTGTATAGTTTTTTGGCCCCAAATCATTTTTTTAACTTCATTTCATGTCTGCTGATGTTGTAAAATTAATTTTTATTACATATCAGTCACAATTTTGAGGTTTATAGACAGTCTTTAAGTTAAGGAGCTTTATTAGTTAGTCTTACTATCGTTCTGTATAGTTTTTTGGCCCCAAATCATTTTTTTAACTTCATTTCATGTCTGCTGATGTTGTAAAATTAATTTTTATTACATATCAGTCACAATTTTGAGGTTTATAGACAGTCTTTAAGTTAAGGAGCTTTATTAGTTAGTCTTACTATCGTTCTGTATAGTTTTTTGGCCCCAAATCATTTTTTTAACTTCATTTCATGTCTGCTGATGTTGTAAAATTAATTTTTATTACATATCAGTCACAATTCTGAGGTTTATAGACAGTTTTTAAGTTAAGGAGCTTTATTAGTTAGTCTTACTATCGTTCTGTATAGTTTTTTGGCCCCAAATCATTTTTTTAACTTCATTTCATGTCTGCTGATGTTGTAAAATTAATTTTTATTACATATCAGTCACAATTCTGAGGTTTATAGACAGTTTTTAAGTTAAGGAGCTTTATTAGTTAGTCTTACTATCGTTCTGTATAGTTTTTTGGCACCAAATCATTTTTTTAACTTCATTTCATGTCTGCTGATGTTGTAAAATTAATTTTTATTACATATCAGTCACAATTTTGAGGTTTATAGACAGTTTTTAAGTTAAGGAGCTTTATTAGTTAGTCTTACTATCGTTCTGTATAGTTTTTTGGCCCCAAATCATTTTTTTAACTTCATTTCATGTCTGCTGATGTTGTAAAATTAATTTTTATTACATATCAGTCACAATTTTGAGGTTTATAGACAGTTTTTAAGTTAAGGAGCTTTATTAGTTAGTCTTACTATCGTTCTGTATAGTTTTTTGGCACCAAATCATTTTTTTAACTTCATTTCATGTCTGCTGATGTTGTAAAATTAATTTTTATTACATATCAGTCACAATTCTGAGGTTTATAGACAGTTTTTAAGTTAAGGAGCTTTATTAGTTAGTCTTACTATCGTTCTGTATAGTTTTTTGGCCCCAAATCATTTTTTTAACTTCATTTCATGTCTGCTGATGTTGTAAAATTAATTTTTATTACATATCAGTCACAATTTTGAGGTTTATAGACAGTTTTTAAGTTAAGGAGCTTTATTAGTTAGTCTTACTATCGTTCTGTATAGTTTTTTGGCCCCAAATCATTTTTTTAACTTCATTTCATGTCTGCTGATGTTGTAAAATTAATTTTTATTACATATCAGTCACAATTTTGAGGTTTATAGACAGTTTTTAAGTTAAGGAGCTTTATTAGTTAGTCTTACTATCGTTCTGTATAGTTTTTTGGCACCAAATCATTTTTTTAACTTCATTTCATGTCTGCTGATGTTGTAAAATTAATTTTTATTACATATCAGTCACAATTCTGAGGTTTATAGACAGTTTTTAAGTTAAGGAGCTTTATTAGTTAGTCTTACTATCGTTCTGTATAGTTTTTTGGCCCCAAATCATTTTTTTAACTTCATTTCATGTCTGCTGATGTTGTAAAATTAATTTTTATTACATATCAGTCACAATTCTGAGGTTTATAGACAGTTTTTAAGTTAAGGAGCTTTATTAGTTAGTCTTACTATCGTTCTGTATAGTTTTTTGGCACCAAATCATTTTTTTAACTTCATTTCATGTCTGCTGATGTTGTAAAATTAATTTTTATTACATATCAGTCACAATTCTGAGGTTTATAGACAGTTTTTAAGTTAAGGAGCTTTATTAGTTAGTCTTACTATCGTTCTGTATAGTTTTTTGGCCCCAAATCATTTTTTTAACTTCATTTCATGTCTGCTGATGTTGTAAAATTAATTTTTATTACATATCAGTCACAATTCTGAGGTTTATAGACAGTTTTTAAGTTAAGGAGCTTTATTAGTTAGTCTTACTATCGTTCTGTATAGTTTTTTGGCCCCAAATCATTTTTTTAACTTCATTTCATGTCTGCTGATGTTGTAAAATTAATTTTTATTACATATCAGTCACAATTTTGAGGTTTATAGACAGTCTTTAAGTTAAGGAGCTTTATTAGTTAGTCTTACTATCGTTCTGTATAGTTTTTTGGCCCCAAATCATTTTTTTAACTTCATTTCATGTCTGCTGATGTTGTAAAATTAATTTTTATTACATATCAGTCACAATTCTGAGGTTTATAGACAGTTTTTAAGTTAAGGAGCTTTATTAGTTAGTCTTACTATCGTTCTGTATAGTTTTTTGGCCCCAAATCATTTTTTTAACTTCATTTCATGTCTGCTGATGTTGTAAAATTAATTTTTATTACATATCAGTCACAATTCTGAGGTTTATAGACAGTTTTTAAGTTAAGGAGCTTTATTAGTTAGTCTTACTATCGTTCTGTATAGTTTTTTGGCCCCAAATCATTTTTTTAACTTCATTTCATGTCTGCTGATGTTGTAAAATTAATTTTTATTACATATCAGTCACAATTTTGAGGTTTATAGACAGTTTTTAAGTTAAGGAGCTTTATTAGTTAGTCTTACTATCGTTCTGTATAGTTTTTTGGCCCCAAATCATTTTTTTAACTTCATTTCATGTCTGCTGATGTTGTAAAATTAATTTTTATTACATATCAGTCACAATTCTGAGGTTTATAGACAGTTTTTAAGTTAAGGAGCTTTATTAGTTAGTCTTACTATCGTTCTGTATAGTTTTTTGGCCCCAAATCATTTTTTTAACTTCATTTCATGTCTGCTGATGTTGTAAAATTAATTTTTATTACATATCAGTCACAATTTTGAGGTTTATAGACAGTTTTTAAGTTAAGGAGCTTTATTAGTTAGTCTTACTATCGTTCTGTATAGTTTTTTGGCCCCAAATCATTTTTTTAACTTCATTTCATGTCTGCTGATGTTGTAAAATTAATTTTTATTACATATCAGTCACAATTCTGAGGTTTATAGACAGTTTTTAAGTTAAGGAGCTTTATTAGTTAGTCTTACTATGGATCTTTAGGCTTTTTTCTATCCTAAATCTATTTTTTCACCTCATTTCGAGGCAATAGCTATCTACGAGGTGTTTTCCCATCATTTCAATACTCCGAAATTAAATTCGGCGTCGAATTCGCATCGAAATGACTCAATTTCAATTTCAGGTACGGATATTGGGGGTTCCATCAGAATTCCCGCTTTCATGTGCGGCGTCTTCGGCCACAAACCCACTTCGCATCTAATTTCGACGAAAGGTAAATATATTAGCGAGGAGATTTTTTCCGTTTTGTCCGAAAAAAAAAGGAAAAAATCGTCTCCGTGTATTTTTCCAGGTACCACTTTCAGACTTGGTACCGAAGCACAAACAATCGTGGTTATGGGCGTATTGGCGAGACACGCCGTGGATATAACGCCTTTGTTGAAAGTTTTGACGGACGTTAACTCCTCGAAATTGAGACTCGACGAGTCGGTTAACGTCGGAAATGTCAAAATTAATTATATAACGGATCCAAAAGACGTTTTCGTTAGTCCCTTTCGAAAGGACATGACGAAAATATTCGGCCGGTACATTTTTTTACATTTTTTTAGTTTCCAATTCGAATTATATCGCAAAGGTTATGAAATTGCTCGGAAATTCGCTATAACTGCTTTGTAACCAGCTACCGCTTCGGTAATTCTATAAATTTGTATAATTCTTCGAGTTGATCGGTTTTCTTTTACAGCTTGCTATTGAAATTTGGTATTTTTTCGACAATTTTCATGAATTTCTAACTGAATAACGATTTTAATTGTATTTCAGTCACGGTTTTCCTTGACTCGAATACGAAATCATGTTTTTCATATCTGTTTCTATGAGTATTTTTGAAACTCCCTGTATAATCGTTTAAAAATTACGTTTTCCATCGTCGCCTACATTGATCAGTATTTTTTGAAACACCCTGTATAGTCGAAGCGATCAAATTTCATTTTTATCTCTATATTTATCGGTATTTTCGAAACGCCCTGTATAATCGAAGTTATCGTCCTCCCTGTATGCATCAATTTTTTCGAAACACCCTATATAATCGTGGTTATCAATTTCATCGTCCCTATATTGATCAGTATTTCTAAAATACCCCGTATAATCGCCGAAGATTCGCGTTTTTCATCGTTGTTTTTATTGATCAGTATTTTTTGAAACACCCTGTATAGTCGAAGCGATCAAATTTCATTTTTACCTCTATATTTATCGGTATTTTCGAAACGCCCTGTATAATCGAAGTTATCGTCCTCCCTGTATGCATCAATTTTTTCGAAACACCCTATATAATCGTGGTTATCAATTTCATCGTCCCTATATTGATCAGTATTTCTAAAATACCCCGTATAATCGCCGAAGATTCGCGTTTTTCATCGTTGTTTTTATTGATCAGTATTTTTTGAAACACCCTGTATAGTCGAAGCGATCAAATTTCATTTTTACCTCTATATTTATCAATATTTTCGAAACGCCCTATATAATCGAAGTTATCGTCCTCCCTGTATGCATCAATTTTTTCGAAACACCCTATATAATCGTGGTTATCAATTTCATCGTCCCTATATTGATCAGTATTTCTAAAATACCCCGTATAATCGCCGAAGATTCGCGTTTTTCATCGTTGTTTTTATTGATCAGTATTTTTTGAAACACCCTGTATAGTCGAAGCGATCAAATTTCATTTTTACCTCTATATTTATCAATATTTTCGAAACGCCCTATATAATCGAAGTTATCGTCCTCCCTGTATGCATCAATTTTTTCGAAACACCCTATATAATCGTGGTTATCAATTTCATCTTCTCTATATTGATCAGTATTTCTAAAATACCCCGTATAATCGCCGAAGATTCGCGTTTTTCATCGTTGTTTTTATTGATCAGTATTTTTTGAAACACCCTGTATAGTCGAAGCGATCAAATTTCATTTTTATCTCTATATTTATCGGTATTTTCGAAACGCCCTGTCTAATCGAAGTTATCGTCCTCCCTGTATGCATCAATCTTTTTGAAACACCCTATATAATCGTAGTTATCAATTTCATCTTCTCTATATTGATCAGTATTTCTAAAATACCCCGTATAATCGCCGAAGATTCGTGTTTTTCATCGTTGTCTTTATTGATCAGTATTTTTTGAAACGCCCTATATAATCGAAGCGCCCTAAAAATCATGTACTTTGTTTCCACTTCTATATTGATGAGTGTATTTGAAACACCCTGTATAATCGTTTGAATATTATGTTTTTCATCGTCGTCGTCTATATTTTTGAAACAGCCCGTACAATTCACGTTTCGTAATTTCATTTTTATATTTATTGGTATTTCTGATACGCCCTATATAAATGAAGTTACCTGAAAATCATGTATGTCTTCTTTGTATCTATTTTGATCAATATTTTTGAAACACCCTATATAAACCATACTTCCTAATTTTGTTTTTTTATAATGACAGTAATCGCCGTGTTATGACGTCATAAGTTAACGCAAACGTCAAAGAAAGTGATCATTTGATTTTTGAAATACCCTATATATTCCACCTTCTTTAATAGAGTATTGTATTGTCTGAAAAATTTTAATTCACAAAATTAGTTTTTTATAATTCGTTTAAAAATTTTTAATTAGAAAAAAAAATATTTTTCGTAATAAAAACGAAACATCAATCGCCATGTTATTACGTCATTTGTAAATATAAACGAAACGTCAAAGTGATCATCTGATTATTTTCAAACAGCTGATATCGAAGTCGGCCATTTTGCATGGAAGTTTATAGGGTTATTAAGTTCGTTAATTCAATTAGAGTATTTAAGAAGAGAATTAATAAAATTTTAAAATAATTAATGGATAATTATATTTCAAAGTATATGAATAAATCATTTCGAGTACGTCGTTTATAATTTTAAAGCGATTTACGGGGTTTTTGTAGTTTGTTTATGCTCGTATTTACAGTGAAAAACTTTGTGTAAAATCCAACTTCGTAGTGTTTTTAGTGCAAAAAATAGTGTTTATAAGGAAAGATATTAATGTTATCAGTTATTAAATCGAAAAATAACCTCAAATTGAAAATAATAAGGTAAACGTATCTACAAGGTGTTTCTAATAAATTTTCAAACATTTTACTTGAAATTATTATATTTAATACAGAAAATCAATTGATATTAAAGTATAAGTGTTATATTAGATACAATATAAAATGTTTAAAAGTGTTTAAGCTCACAAATAGTAGGATTTTGACGTTATACAACATATTCAATTACAACATTGATAAAAATGTTTTTGTTGTTAAAAAACCGGTGAAATCATAAATTTTTCGTGAATTAAATCAATTCTATTACCTCCCAATTCTAATATGTACCTACATAATAGTTTATTTGCCTTGAAAAACTGTATTAGTTAGCTCTCTTTTAGAGGGCCCCGTTCTAGAGCTTCGGTCCACGTTTTTCGCTTCAAATTTGGTATTTTATTATTAGTTTTATGTACATTTGTTGATACTAAAGGAAGAATTTTATATTTTCTCTATTATATCGTGGGGGAATTCACTTTTAACTCAAAAATTACACGTTTCGGTCCAAATCAATCAATCGTTATACAAAATTATTAACGGAATAGATTTTTTCGTGTTCTAGAAGACTTTTTGAGAATTATCAGTTGTTTATTCATAAGATAAGTGAAATCGTAATTCCTAATTACTTGAGAATTTTTTTATTGGTGAATTAAGATGAATTATAAAGTTTTTAAAACATATTTCAACTGTTATAAGGATAATTTTTAATGTTTTATACACATTTCCCATATTTACAGGAATAGGATTTAGAAATGGCGACGAGGAAACTACAATGGTTACTATAGGACCGTTAACGAAATACTCCGAAGATTTATCATCAATTCTGAAAGTTTTGGTGGGCGATAACGACGCCCAATTAAAATTAGGCAAATCAATCGATATAAAAAATATAAATATCTTCTATATATCGAATCCCAGGGATTGCTTCGTTAGCGTTTTTAGGGAAAACGTCAAGAATATTTGGTTACGGTAGGAAGTTATATAAACTACAAATTCCTTCGCTTTAGTTTTGTTCATACTGCATCATGACACCTGTTTTATTCTTTTTGGGCCATACTGTATCGTAAATAATCGCATATTCGTAGTACTTGTAGTAGAAATTGTTTCGGTTGATATTAGGAGCTTTCTAATTTTCTTTACGGCTTGGTTTTTCTTCTGTTGTTGCTTTTTTCTTTTCATATTCCTTTTTTATTAACCACAGGAAGTGAATCTTACAAAATGGAGTCGATATATGACTGAAAAAAAAAGAATTTAGAGTGAGATGTAACTATCCTATTGACTGCGCCATTTTCATTCTACTATAACCTTTGCGATGCTTTCTTTTGTTTTTTTTTTGTTTAATTTTGTATACTCTTCGTTTTTTTAGTGTTGTGAATTATTTTCGTGAAATATCCAGTACGGAACCTGAGGAATTGCATTTAGAAGGTACTAAATATAGTGGAAAGTTATGGAAATACTGGATGTCTCAAGAATCTGGTGTGGATTTTATGAAAGACATTACAGATCGTACAGGGAAGGTGGTTTTTATTCATAAAATAAATAGGGGTTGGAATAATTTCATTTAAAACATTTTCAGGCACACCCTGTGATAGATACGATCAAATATTTCACTGTAGGTAACGATTACACGTTATCGACGATATTTAACTTTATAAATAAATTATTACCTTGCCCCAAAGACGAATGGGCGAAAGAAGAAACAGAAAAATTAAAAAATCAACTCATAGTAAGTATCGTTAATTATTTTTTCTTTCACTTGATACCTTTCCAGTTATAACAACTTGGCAATGCTGCAGTTTGTGATGTGACGTATGACAATTGACTGTTTTAGTCGTTTTTTCGCGATGCTACTTAAACGTGAAGGTTTATTTTGTTTATTTTAGGGTAAATTAGGTACTAACGGTGTTCTTCTGTATCCTTCGGCGCCGTTTACTGCTAGTTACCACCACGCTTCGTATTTACGACCGTGGAATTTTAATTTTTTCGTACTATGGAACGTACTCAAGTTTCCGGTGACACAAGTACCATTGGGGTTGAGTGACGGTTTACCTGTTGGTATCCAAGTTGTAGCGGCGCCGTACCAAGATCATTTGTGTATAGCCGTGGCTAAAGAATTGGAAAAAGCTTTTGGTGGCTACGTGCCTCCTTTCGAGACGAGTTAAATACGAAATTTTTTTTTAGGGATTGTGTATGGGGATGGTTTTTTTAGAATTGAAATAAATTATTAAATTGGAATCTTTTTTTTTATTATATCCCGATTATTTCCCCTTTTTTACGAATTTTCGAATAAAATTTTTAAAAATTTAAGAAAATTTATAACTAAAAATTAAATTTAGGCTTAATAGTCAAGAATTTTTGACAACCCTGAAGAATCGAATAAAAAAAAAACAGCAAAGGTGTTCGTATACCTATTTTAAATATTGAAATTTTTCTAAATTTATCCATCAATTTTGCACCTAAACCTCTACTATTACTTTCAGAGCACTAAAAACGCCCTAGAATATTCCACAACTGCATAACCTCTTAGGCTAAAGGCAAGTTATAAAAAATATATATCTAAATTTCAAATAAAATGATGTAAGTAATAAAAACTATCAATTTAGTACGATATTCATGCAATTAAAATATTTAGTTCAAGAGAGACTGAAAACAAATGTGTAATGATACACGTATAACTTTTTGAGCACAACCTGTATACTAAAAACTTGAATTTATATTAGAGATAACAAAAACTTTTTACAGTTTTGACGTATGAATTTAATAAAAATCCATATTAATGACTAAACTTACCATAATTATTATGAAAAATACTAAAAAATATATCACAGTGAGAGTTTTTGTATTTATCACCTATTCAAACTATAAATTAGACTGTTTATACTAAATAATTATAAAATATGAATAAATAAATTTACATAACGAAATAATCTTAAATAAAATAAACGTTTACCGGCTTTTATAAACTATACAACTAAGTCAATCTTCTTTTTTCAAATTAGAGAGGTCTCAACTTTTAAGGCTATTCGGCCTTTATTTTATACACATATTTGTAATGTATGTATTAAATATATAATAACGATAATTCTTTTTCTTCTAAATTAAAAAGGTTAGTCAACCATTACGTACAAATTTTCACTCCTTAAATCGTCTTGAATTAGGTTTCTTTTGATAGTGATAGTGAAAAACACAGATAAAAATTGTTATTTCGACATTAACAATTTGCATAGTCATACAAAGCAGTTGAACACCTACAGCATGAATATAAAAATTTGTTTTAATCACAAATACTTTTTTCTAGTTGATATATTTGAAAAATATGTAACAGCCATTCGTTTCTGTAATAATGATCATTCTTCTTCTTTTAAATTTTAAAGTATCGAGCTAGTAGCTACCAAGGCTATTCAGTCAATAGTTTATTTATTAGAATTATGGGGGATAGAGAAAAAGAAGAGTATCTCATATGGGAGAAAAGTTGCAAAAGGACTAAGCTGGTAAGGTAAGTCAGCCATATATTATATACTATATTATAGAAAAGTATTTTTTCTTTTCTAAATAACCGATCATTTACGAGAGCCTACAGGCATATCGACATTAGGTCGTTGTTTCCAATGCTTTTATACCATTTGGTAATATTTATTTTCAGTCTTCATTTTCTATATTTATTACTAATAAATACATCAATTATTGTTTCTACTAAAAATAAAGTAAATTTGAAAACTTTTCATAAAATATGATTGTTAACCCCAACCTATTTTTTTCTTGTGATTCAACTATTCTATTGTCATTTTGATGTATAAGGTAACTGAAATAAATAACTTGGGGATTCTAGTGGTGTGAACTCTGTGATTATATGTCATTTATTTGACATTTTTACATTGTTTTCTGCGCAAACTTCAAAGTAAATCGGAGGGACTGTTGTCTAGGCAAGTCCCTAAACATCTAACAATTTAAATTCCTACAATATCGAAGGTCGTCAGTCTTATCTTTGTATATGATGAATCCTATAACTGGAACGGAAAATGATCAATACAGTTTTATTAATCAAGTATTGGGAGAAATGAAAACTGAATTCAATAAACCAGATGAACAAAATGAAAAAATTAAAATTAATAAAGATCTGAAAGAATTAAAAACGGAGAAAACAGTTGAATCCATTACTGTGGAAAAAAATGAGATTTCACCAGGTACGTAGATTGAAAATGATCATCTTTAAGTCATATTGTTTTTTCTTTTGTTTTTAGGAAGACGTTCGAATAGACAAAAAATCGTGTACGAAGAGAAACAAGATGAAAGTACAAAAAGATCGTCGAGGAGAAAAAATAGCAAAAAATCAGTTTTACAAAATGCTATAGCAAGAAAAGTGAAATCATACAACGAACCTTGTAGACCACAACGTTTAACACGACAATTAAAACCGACGATGAAAGTTCTAGAGAATATAGCACAAGCTAAGGATATGAAAAAAATTAAAATTAAAGTGATACATGGTGATGTGAATGACGAAATTTCGAAAAAAATTAAAAAAACGAAAAATAGTGATGAAATGGTAGCGTTATCACAGGATGAAACGATAAATAAAACATCTACAAGGTTAGTTATTTTTAAACTTCATTTTTAATTAGAACTATTTAAAAAAATACAATATTTATTATATATTTTTTGTATTTGAATATTTTAGTCAGCAATCAGCTTCTTGTGATTCTAAAATTAACATCACTTGTGAAGAAGAAGAAATCTCTAAGATATTTTCTTCCGAGATAAGTGAAAATGCTGAATTAAATTCCAGACTTTGTTTATGTGCACAAAAAACAAACATATACCCATCTAATGATAGTGAAGGTACGTTAACGAAAAAAAAATCAACTTCAATAGTTTCGACTGCAATTCTTGATAATTTTTATTATTTTATTCACTTAAATGCTTTAAAGAATATCTTTTATCAATTATTTATCTAATTATAATCAAAATATTTCAATTTCTTCCATCTTTAGATGTCGTTTACTGTTCAGCCGTCGAAAGTATCGACGAAAGGCTGGTAGGTTGTTCAAAAGAAGTAAATGTACCGATTTCCCCGTTATTGCGACCTTCCAGGAGCGTACCCTACATGAGATTATGTAATTTGCACAAAAATAGGATGATAAGGCACAATTGTTGTCCGACGTGTGGAATTTTTTGCACACAAGTACGATATTAACTTTCTTTGTGCTATAACGTAGTGAAAATGATGTTTTTTTTAGGGCAATTTCTTGCAGTGCGAGGCTAAACATCAATTCCATAAAAAGTGTCGCTTGTTCATTGGTAATAGAGAGTATTGTCCGCATTGTGGAATATCGACTCCTTGTAAAGATATTTCACTTAAATTTCAATGTTCGAATCATCCCGTATTCCTACCTTATCAAAAGTCTGTACGGTAAGATAACAAATTTATATTTAAATCATTTTCTTTTTTTCGTGTTGAAACTCGAATCAAACTTTGAAACGGCTTTTATAATACATTTCCATAAAACTTGATACTTTCGTATGTACCTGGTTTAGAATAAATAAAACTCGCTAATTCGGCGTTTTCGAAGTAACAAAATCCATTTATCGATTTCCCAGTTGATAGAAATTAGTGAGTTTAAACAATAATTGGATTTGTTGACTTACGGTTTTGGCTTTTTCATCTAAATTTATGAATTGCTCGAATTTTTTCCTACCCCCATCTCCTAAAAATATCCCCCTTCCCCAAAATAAAAGTTTCCGGTAAAATTATGAATTAATTTCGAAAAGTCGAAACCAATTTTGGTTAAAACCGAAAGTTCCCATTAATGGGACCGCGATAAATGGATTCTACGATTTCGAAAACGCTAAACTAATATTTTATGATACTAAACCGGGCAGATACGGAATTGTAACCAAACAAACGTTCCGTTAATTTATATACGAATATATATTACAAAATTTCAAGAAAACAAGAAAAAAGAAAACAATCTGTAAATACTATTAACAATATTTCCATCTCGTGTGTCTCCAAGAGAATATGGCCGCCGACGGATAACGTCAGTTAAAAATAATAGATTGAGATGAATTAATCGAATCTCATCGACAAAATTATCGATTTTCGTCAAGGTTCTTAAAGGATAGGTTGCCCAATAACGTAGTTTACGTCACTTGTAAACAATCCGATGAATAAACAGTGTTTACGTTTTATTTGGGGTTTTTTCCGTTATTTATCGTATACAGCCGGATATTTTTTTAAGTTTTTTCCCATTTTCACCCCCATTCTACCCTCAATACTTTCTGATTATAAGCACATCCGGTTATTACATCGGATGACGTCACGTGTAACTATCGGTCAACCTATCCTTTTAACAACCTTGGATTTTCATTCATTGTTCATTAAATGCAGTCGCCACAGAGTTGCCAAACTTCCAGTGTGCGTTTACGTGAAAGTTTTTCGATTTACCTATTTTTGAGGAATATCGTGAAAAATATGATACGTAATAATAAAAAAAAAATCCGATTATTTCAATTTATATTATAAATAAATGTTTTTAGTTCGATTATTTTAATTTGAATCGAAATATAATGTCTTCGTATTCACTTACCAAACTTACGACGTTGCCAATTGTTTTATCGATTTTAAACGAAATCTTTTCACGTGTTTGAATTTTAGCCGAACCGCTAAAATATCATTTTCGAAAATCAAAGATCAAATTCGTTGTTCCACTCCACTTCTGATTTCTCTAGAATCCGTCCAACCCTTTGAAAATACTCTTACCAATGGAACAATATACAGCGAAGGGGACGTTATCGGAGCTATCGCCGATGATGACGTAGAGACACTTACTTCCATTATAAGTAAGTAAATATCAACCCCGAGTTGTTATCGAACTTCCCAACCCCCAACTTCCGAAATGATATTTTTTCGTTGTTGCAATTCCAGCTTCAAGTTCGTTGGATTTAAATATGAAATTAACCGAATTCAACGAAGGATCTTTGTTGCATTACGCAGCTTATAAAGGATATCTTGAAATATGTCATTTATTAATATCCCTCGGGGTTCCTATAAATGACTTAGATAAAGAACAAAATACGCCTTTAATGTTGGCAATCACTACGCACAAAATTGACGTCGTACAATATTTGGTTAGAGCCGGATCTGACATAACCTTAAAGGTAAGTGCACGTTTATTTTCACGTAAAACAACGTTTTAACACACAATTCTCATAATAACGATGAATATTTTATTATTAATCGATAAAAAGTGAAAAAAAATACATATTTTATCGTTGTTTCATAAAAATACGAGTTTCAAATTATTTATAGGTTAATGACCTTTCAAAACCTTCGAAACTGTAATAACTTTATATAATTCGATAAACCATTGGTATAGTTGAACATTTTATTTAAAATTTATTCTTTTTCCTAAATAATAATAATTTGTTCACAAAAATTTCTCTAATAAAAACTTTTCACCAAAAAATAACCGACAATCAACGTATACGAAACATTCAATAAAAAATACAATACATATGACAGATGTTTTACATCGTTGCCACGTTGTAATTTTTTTCCGGTTATGATATCGTATGTTGACGTTCATAGAATTTGTGCAATTAAATTGACATCCGGACGGTGACGTCACGGCCGCCATATTGTTCTAGTTGACTTTCTAAACGAAAATTTATCAAAGAAAATACGAAAAAATCGCTAAACAATGGCGGTGTGTGACGTCAACACTCCTGTAGTCTATAGTACTATTGGAAGAGAGAGAAAGCATCTATTTATCACTGTTTATTTGTCTTAACTCGCTATTAGAATTAAAACTTTTTATTTTTCCCTTTACCTTTCCAACTATCCGAAATTTTGACGTATAATCGTGATACAATCTAGAAAAAATAGTGTAATATCGATGCTCTTTCTCTCTCTATCAACATTTTAGGTTCCCTTGAACAAACCAAAAAGATACAGGGAGCTGAGGTATTGAATCTTGTTCAAGTGAACCCGAACTGTTGCAGAGAGAGAAAGAACATCAGTATATATCTCTCTCTACTCTATTTTCATTGGATCGCCTTGATGGCAGATGGGAGTGGCGAAGGAGGAGATTAACAATGGCGACTAGAGAGAGAGTGGGAGGAAAGTAGTAAAACGATGCCCTTTCTCTCTTTTTTTTCTGTTCTGTGATATTGATCTATTTAATTTAACCAATAGGTAATAAAATCAGACATTTTTAATATCGTATGTATATAAAAAAATCCATGTATCTTATTTTTATAATAGTAAATCTTGCAACATCGTAAACTAGGCAGTGCAAATTCCAAGGACGAAAAAAATCCATAAATTTATCTAACAATCCAATAACGATCAGATTGGATATGCGCATGCTTCTAACAACTTACGACTGTTGCCAAAATAATCGATCAGTAGTTTGAAAAGTCTCTAACCTATAAGAAGTTCTCTATAAAAATTATACAATTCATTCGTTTTGTCCGTCTAAAGACATTTGTGGATAATGTTTTTTATTACAAATTATTCTCAATTGGTTTTATAAGCAACGTCATTTACATCGAACTCCATTTATAGGGTACAGATGGTATGACTGCTTTGCACGTATCATCTAAATGTGGTAATTTGCAAGCTTGTAAAATCCTTCTAGAAACCGGGGCTTCCATTAAAAATTACATAAATTCACAAGACGACGGTGGGTGGACACCGCTCGTTTGGGCTTGCGAAAATGGTTTTTCTGAAATAACAGATTTTTTAATAAGCGAAGGAGCGGATCCAAAGTACGATATAGATTTTTGTTTTAATATCCTAATTTTGTTTATTTCACAATTTAGGCTAGAATCGGCTACGTTTTCTATATTTTTAGGTTAAGAGACGTTGAATATAACGAAGCTCTTCATTGGGCCGCATTCAGTGGGTGCTCTCATATAGTGGAGTTATTACTAAATAGGGGATGTGATGTTAATACCCTCAACGCGCATGGAGAATCTCCCTTGTAAGTGATTTTATTTTGAATCTTTCGTAGATAATCTTTATTATATTTAATCGTACTTTGGTTTCGTTTTTATAGAAATTAATTTATCCTTTAGACATATAGCTGCGAGGGAAGACAGATACAATTGCGTGGTTGTATTAATAGCACGTGGAGCTGACGTGTTTTCGATTAATAAAAATAATGAATCGCCATTGAATTGCGTACCCGATGATGGGACATGTTACGGTCCGATTGCTTTGAACATTCAATTGCAATCATTGGTCAAAAGGAGTTTGGGGCAATATCGAACCATCGTATCTGAGTAAGTATCAAATATAAATCGTTTTTGTGAGTATTCGTAACTTATTTTGGGGGAAAAAATGCCGGGAATAGTGAGTTTTTTGATAATTAGTGTTCTAACCTCATAACTCCAACGGTAGTTGCTAAAGAAAACTAGTGAACAAGTTCCCATGGAATTTATGAGAAATAAGGAAATTTCTATAGGATCTGAAGGAAATAAAGTTGTTTTTAAAGATATTAGAAGAGTAATGGGGTTTCCAGAGGGCTTACTAGGAATAAAGAAGTGTCCGGAAGGTTTACAATAAATAGAAAAGTTTTCAGAACATTTGGGAACAGTTTCTAAAGGTTTAAGAAAATAAAAGAAGTTTCTAGATGTCTTTTAAGAAGAAATTAAGTTTCTGGAGGGTTTAATGGGAATAAAGAAGTTTCCCGAAGATTTACAAAAAATAGAAAAGTTTCCAGAACGTTTGGGAGCAGTCTCCAGAGGTTTAATGATAATTTAAGAAGTCTCTAGGGATCATTAAAGAAGTATTGGAGTTTCCAGAGGGTTTAGTAGGAATAAAGAAGATTCCGGAAAACTCCACAAGACATACAGAAGGCTCTAGAGAGTTTATAAGGATTAAAAATGTCCCGAAGGAGTTTACAAGCAATATATAGTGTTTACAAGAAATAAAACAGTTTCCAGAGGTGGTTGAATATTCAATAAAGTTTCCAGAGCGTTTGCAAGAAATACAGAAGTCTCCAGAAAGTTTGATAGTAGTTTTCAGATGTTTAACGGAAAGTAAGGAAGTTTCTACAAGTCTTAAAAGAAGTGAAGAAGCTTCCACAAGAAATAGAAAAGTCTCCAGAACATTTGGAGAAACCTCTAGAGGTCTTTAAAGAAGAAATGGAGTTTCTGGAAGGTTTACTGGGAATAAGGAAGATTTACATGGAATACAAAAGACTTCGAAAGAAATACCAGAAGCCTCTAGGGGTTTATAAAGAATAAAGAAGTTTACCAGAGGTAGAGAAGCCCCCAAGAGGTTTACAAGCAATATATAGTGTTTATAAAAAATAAAATAGTTTACAGAGGTGGTTAAATATCCAATAAAGTTTCCAGAGCGTCTGCAAGAAATACAGAAGTCTCCAGAAAGTTTGATAGTAGTTTCCATATGTTTAACGGAAAGTAAGGAAGTTTCTACAAGTCTTAAAAGAAGTGAAGAAGCTTCCACAAGAAATAGAAAAGTCTCCAGAACATTTGGAGAAACCTCTAGAGGTCTTTAAAGAAGAAACGGAGTTTCTGGAGGGTTTACTGGGAATAAAGAAGTTTCTAGGGTATTACACAAGTTTTTTACTGTGTTTTAAATGGGTTTTCAAGTTTTTTGACTGATATGGTTATTATAGGAGGTGGAATTCACTAATCGGATTGATTTTTTTGCAGTGACATATCGAAAGGTAGGGAATCAAATCCTGTACAATGCGTGAACACCGTCGACGATAATCAAGTACCAAGGGATTATGTTTATATAACAAAATCGATAATTTCATCCGAAGGTGTCGATTTGCAAACCAAACCGTCAACTTTGCAACGTTGTAAATGCAAAGAGAGGTGTACGGAAGAAGACTGTTTTTGTAATAATCTATCGGAAAAATGTTGGTACGACGAAAACGGAAAAGTGTGTATAGATCAAAGTTTTTCCGGTAAGTCGAATCGAATTATTTAATTTTAAAACGTTTCGCACCAATTTCTCTATTTTTACAGATATACCTGTGATTTTTGAGTGTTCGGATACCTGTTCTTGTAACGCTATAACTTGCCGTAACAGAGTCGTGCAAAAAGGCGCCCAACAGAGATTCCAACTTTATAAGACTGATTCAAAAGGCTGGGGCATAAGGACCCTCAAATTTATATATAAAGGCGATTTCGCGTGCGAATACGTAGGAGAGATATTGACTGATACAGACGCTGATGGTAGAAACGATGATAGTTTCTTATTCGATTTGGGAAACAAGGTGAGAGGTAGCTCATTAAATTAGTGTCTGAATACGTCTTTTGGTTCTAATTTATTTTTCAATTTTATCAAAAAAATTGAGGAAAAGTTCTGCGAAAACCACAAATGCTTTAGAAACAATGAATAGCAAGATGTTTAAAACTTAAATTATTGTACAAATGAACTACTAATATGTTCGTTATAGGAACATTAAACTGCAGAATGTTTAAAACCTAAATTGTACAAAAGAACTACTTTAATGTTTGTTATAAGAAGAATGAGCTGCAGAATGTTTAAAACTTAAATTGTGGTACAAAAGAACTACTTTAATGTTTGTTATAAGAAGAATAAACTGCAGAATGTTTAAAACTCAAATTGTGGTACAAAAGAACTACTTTAATGTTTGTTACAAGAAGAATAAACTGCAGAATGTTTAAAATTTAAATTGTGGTACAAAAGAACTACTTTAATGTTTGTTATAAGAAGAATGAGCCGCAGAATGTTTAAAACTCAAATTGTGGTACAAAAGAACTACTTTAATGTTTGTTATAAGAAGAATGAGGTGCAAAATGTTTAAAACTTAAATTGTGACACAAAAGAACTACTTTAATGTTTGTTATAAGAAGAATGAGCCGCAGAATGTTTAAAACTCAAATTGTGGTACAAAAGAACTACTTTAATGTTTGTTATAAGAAGAATGAGCCGCAGAATGTTTAAAACTCAAATTGTGGTACAAAAGAACTACTTTAATGTTTGTTATAAGAAGAATGAGGTGCAAAATGTTTAAAACTTAAATTGTGGTACAAAAGAACTACTTTAATGTTTGTTATAAGAAGAATGAGCCGCAGAATGTTTAAAACTCAAATTGTGACACAAAAGAACTACTTTAATGTTTGTTATAAGAAGAATGAGCCGCAGAATGTTTAAAACTTAAATTGTGACACAAAAGAACTACTTTAATGTTTGTTATAAGAAGAATGAGGTGCAAAATGTTTAAAACTCAAATTGTGGTACAAAAGAACTACTTTAATGTTTGTTATAAGAAGAATGAGGTGCAAAATGTTTAAAACTTAAATTGTGGTACAATAGAACTACTTTAAGGTTTGTTATAAGAAGAATGAGCTGCAGAATGTTTAAAACTCAAATTGTGGTACAATAGAACTACTTTAATGTTTGTTATAAGAAGAATGAGGTGCAAAATGTTTAAAACTTAAATTGTGGTACAAAAGAACTACTTTAATGTTTGTTATAAGAAGAATGAGCCGCAGAATGTTTAAAACTCAAATTGTGACACAAAAGAACTACTTTAATGTTTGTTATAAGAAGAATGAGCCGCAGAATGTTTAAAACTCAAATTGTGGTACAAAAGAACTACTTTAATGTTTGTTATAAGAAGAATGAGCCGCAGAATGTTTAAAACTCAAATTGTGGTACAAAAGAACTACTTTAATGTTTGTTATAAGAAGAATGAGGTGCAAAATGTTTAAAACTTAAATTGTGGTACAAAAGAACTACTTTAATGTTTGTTATAAGAAGAATGAGCCGCAGAATGTTTAAAACTCAAATTGTGACACAAAAGAACTACTTTAATGTTTGTTATAAGAAGAATGAGCCGCAGAATGTTTAAAACTTAAATTGTGACACAAAAGAACTACTTTAATGTTTGTTATAAGAAGAATGAGGTGCAAAATGTTTAAAACTCAAATTGTGGTACAAAAGAACTACTTTAATGTTTGTTACAAGAAGAATAAACTGCAGAATGTTTAAAATTTAAATTGTGGTACAATAGAACTACTTTAAGGTTTGTTATAAGAAGAATGAGCTGCAGAATGTTTAAAACTCAAATTGTGGTACAATAGAACTACTTTAATGTTTGTTATAAGAAGAATGAGGTGCAAAATGTTTAAAACTTAAATTGTGGTACAAAAGAACTACTTTAATGTTTGTTATAAGAAGAATGAGCCGCAGAATGTTTAAAACTCAAATTGTGACACAAAAGAACTACTTTAATGTTTGTTATAAGAAGAATGAGCCGCAGAATGTTTAAAACTTAAATTGTGACACAAAAGAACTACTTTAATGTTTGTTATAAGAAGAATGAGGTGCAAAATGTTTAAAACTCAAATTGTGGTACAAAAGAACTACTTTAATGTTTGTTACAAGAAGAATAAACTGCAGAATGTTTAAAATTTAAATTGTGGTACAATAGAACTACTTTAAGGTTTGTTATAAGAAGAATGAGCCGCAGAATGTTTAAAACTTAAATTGTGACACAAAAGAACTACTTTAATGTTTGTTATAAGAAGAATGAGCCGCAGAATGTTTAAAACTCAAATTGTGGTACAAAAGAACTACTTTAAGGTTTGTTATAAGAAGAATGAGGTGCAAAATGTTTAAAACTTAAATTGTGACACAAAAGAACTACTTTAATGTTTGTTATAAGAAGAATGAGCCGCAGAATGTTTAAAACTCAAATTGTGGTACAATAGAACTACTTTAATGTTTGTTATAAGAAGAATGAGGTGCAAAATGTTTAAAACTTAAATTGTGGTACAAAAGAACTACTTTAATGTTTGTTATAAGAAGAATAAGCTGCAGAATGTTTAAAATTTAAATTGTGGTACAATAGAACTACTTTAATGTTTGTCATAAGAAGAACGGGCTGCAAAATTGTGGTACAAATGAACTACTACTAAGAATATTATCGTATATCATTAATTTGGTTACTAAAGTGGCCCTAATTATGAATGTAACAAAACAGGGAACTGTTCCTCAAATAAATAGAAGAATTTACACGAAAAACTAACCTCATTTGTAAAAAAACAGCAGCTTGGGTCTTCGTTGCGTTCAAACTCATTTTGCTTCCATTCCACTTCAAGATCGGTATTGATGGTGGTGATCTGCTACTGTCTAGGGTTATCCCGAAACCTTTCTGAGGTGTGTCCATCGATAGTGTGTCAAGGGGGATTGCTCTGGATTTCCCAACAGCTTCGATTCATCTGTTACCAGAGATCTGGTTAACACTGTCCTTATTATAACCTGGGCAATGGACTAAGACAACATAATTTTTTTGGTATTTTTTATTCCAGGACACGGATAATTTTTGCGTCGATGCCAGATTCTACGGTAACTTGACTAGATTCATAAATCACAGTTGTAGCCCTAATCTGCGTCCCATCAAAGTGTTCGTGGATCACCAGGATGTACGGTTCCCTAGGATAGCTTTTTTCGCTTTAAGGGATATACCCATCGGAGAGGAACTGAGGTAAGCCTAATATCCTGTATCCTATTTTTCATAGATCGATAAATAATTGATTTCATTTTCAGTTTTGATTACGGAAAGAAGTTCTGGTTAGCTAAATACAAATCGTTCACTTGCAAGTGTGCATATCCCGAATGCAAGTATTCGGATGGAGCTGATTTGATGGATGACAATAGTTCGTGTTGTTGATGGTATTCCGGGGGGTGTTTTTGATAGAAGAAAAGTTCGGTTTAAATATATCCAAAGTGTGTATGGTGGAATTTCGATACGGAAAATGTGTTCCTTAGTTGTTTAAGGTTATAATTTATTTATTTATTTTTGTAGAGTAATAGATTTAGTTGTGACTGAAAAATTACAAAAAGGGTAAATCAAATTTTTTCAATCTAATAAACTTTGGATCCTCAAGATTCCAATAAACCTTCCTCTTGTACCTTTATTAGGTGAATTCCATTTTATTTTATTCCTTTATCACGTTTTTCCTTCCCTGCCAAATTTTTTTGTTATTTACTAGGTTTATTAGTTTTCGCTTTATGTTTTAGCTTCCTAAATTGTATGAATTATCGTTCCTTTGGGACATTTTTTTGTTGTTATCGAGTTACTTGGACTCCTTGTTCGTCCCCATCTGTTCTAGCTTCCAATATTCCTACATTTCTTGACATGTACTTGTCAGGTATGGGTTCCATGTGCTTCTTGGTCTTCCCTTCCTACTCTAGCTTCCTAAATTGTATAATTCAGTCTTCTATCCAAAAGTTTTCCGTTGTTTTAAAGTTCCTGGACTCCACCATCTGCTCTATCTTCCTCTAGTACCATGTTTTCCATTCCGCTTGAAATATGTTTGTTGTATCTTGCTCCCATGAGCTTCTTGGTCTTCCCTTTCTGCTCTAGCTTCCTAAATTGTATCATTTATCCTTCTATCCGAAAGTTTTCTGTTGTTTTAGTGTTCCTTGGACTCCACATCTGCTCTATCTTCCTCTAGTACCATGTTTTCCATTCCGCTTGAAATATGTTTGTTGTATCTTGCTCCCATGAGCTTCTTGGTCTTCCCTTTCTGCTCTAGCTTCCTAAATTGTATCATTTATCCTTCTATCCGAAAGTTTTCTGTTGTTTTAGTGTTCCTTGGACTCCACATCTGCTCTATCTTCCTCTAGTACCATGTTTTCCATTCCGCTTGAAATATGTTTGTTGTATCTTGCTCCCATGAGCTTCTTGGTCTTCCCTTTCTGCTCTAGCTTCCTAAATTGTATCATTTATCCTTCTATCCGAAAGTTTTCTGTTGTTTTAGTGTTCCTTGGACTCCACATCTGCTCTATCTTCCTCTAGTACCATGTTTTCCATTCCGCTTGAAATATGTTTGTTGTATCTTGCTCCCATGAGCTTCTTGGTCTTCCCTTTCTGCTCTAGCTTCCTAAATTGTATCATTTATCCTTCTATCCGAAAGTTTTCTGTTGTTTTAGTGTTCCTTGGACTCCACATCTGCTCTATCTTCCTCTAGTACCATGTTTTCCATTCCGCTTGAAATATGTTTGTTGTATCTTGCTCCCATGAGCTTCTTGGTCTTCCCTTTCTGCTCTAGCTTCCTAAATTGTATCATTTATCCTTCTATCCGAAAGTTTTCTGTTGTTTTAGTGTTCCTTGGACTCCACCATCTGCTCTATCTTCCTCTAGTACCATGTTTTCCATTCCGCTTGAAATATGTTTGTTGTATCTTGCTCCCATGAGCTTCTTGGTCTTCCCTTTCTGCTCTAGCTTCCCAAATAGTCACTTTTATCGTTTCTCGTGATATATGTATATATATATTCTTGTCGTTTTCAAATTTCTTGAACTCATTGGTCTTCTACTTTACAATTTTGTTGTTTTTGAACTACTCGGTGTTAATTTTCTGTTATACCTTTTCGTACAGTCACATTTTTCCTTTCCTTTGTCGTATTTTTATTCCTTTTATTCCTTCTCAGTTTCTCTGTATGGCCTTGTTCTTCTTTATTTTTCAACTTTTTCATTTTATCGTTGGTCCTAGCTCAGTCTAATTTGTTTTAGCTCCCTATATCACTTTGTTTTTATATATTTTTAAATGTATCTTAGTTCTTTGACCTTCTTAGCTTTCTTTATCTATTCTACCTTTTCGTATTGTAATGTTTTCCCCTTTTCGAAGTCTTTTTTTACCATTTGAACTACTCGGTCTTCGTTTTCAGTTCTAGCTTTCCATTTTACCATATATCTACTTGTGTTGAAGTCTCTTTGGTTCATCTGAACTACTCGGTCTTCGATTTCTGTTCTAGCTTTTCATTTTACCATATTTCTACTTCTTTTGAAGTCTTTTTGGTTCATCTGAACTACTCGGTCTTCGATTTCTGTTCTAGCTTTTCATTTTACCATATTTCTACTTCTTTTGAAGTCTCTTTGGTTCATTTGAACTACTCGGTCTTCGATTTCTGTTCTAGCTTTTCATTTTACCATATTTCTACTTCTTTTGAAGTCTCTTTGGTTCATTTGAACTACTCGGTCTTCGATTTCTGTTCTAGCTTTTCATTTTACCATATTTCTACTTCTTTTGAAGTCTTTTTGGTTCATTTGAACTACTCGGTCTTCGATTTCTTTTCTAGCTTTTCATTTTACCATATTTCTACTTCTTTTGAAGTCTCTTTGGTTCATCTGAACTACTCGGTCTTCGATTTCTGTTCTAGCTTTTCATTTTACCATATTTCTACTTCTTTTGAAGTCTCTTTGGTTCATTTGAACTACTCGGTCTTCGATTTCTGTTCTAGCTTTTCATTTTACCATATTTCTACTTCTTTTGAAGTCTCTTTGGTTCATTTGAACTACTCGGTCTTCGATTTCTGTTCTAGCTTTTCATTTTACCATATTTCTACTTCTTTTGAAGTCTCTTTGGTTCATTTGAACTACTCGGTCTTCGATTTCTGTTCTAGCTTTTCATTTTACCATATTTCTACTTCTTTTGAAGTCTCTTTGGTTCATTTGAACTACTCGGTCTTCGATTTCTGTTCTAGCTTTTCATTTTACCATATTTCTACTTCTTTTGAAGTCTTTTTGGTTCATTTGAACTACTCGGTCTTCGATTTCTGTTCTAGCTTTTCATTTTACCATATTTCTACTTCTTTTGAAGTCTCTTTGGTTCATTTGAACTACTCGGTCTTCGATTTCTGTTCTAGCTTTTCATTTTACCATATTTCTACTTCTTTTGAAGTCTCTTTGGTTCATTTGAACTACTCGGTCTTCGATTTCTGTTCTAGCTTTTCATTTTACCATATTTCTACTTCTTTTGAAGTCTTTTTGGTTCATTTGAACTACTCGGTCTTCGATTTCTTTTCTAGCTTTTCATTTTACCATATTTCTACTTCTTTTGAAGTCTCTTTGGTTCATTTGAACTACTCGGTCTTCGATTTCTGTTCTAGCTTTTCATTTTACCATATTTCTACTTCTTTTGAAGTCTCTTTGGTTCATTTGAACTACTCGGTCTTCGATTTCTGTTCTAGCTTTTCATTTTACCATATTTCTACTTCTTTTGAAGTCTCTTTGGTTCATTTGAACTACTCGGTCTTCGATTTCTTTTCTAGCTTTCCATTTTACCATATTTCTACTTCTTTTGAAGTCTTTTTGGTTCATTTGAACTACTCGGTCTTCGATTTCTGTTCTAGCTTTTCATTTTACCATATTTCTACTTCTTTTGAAGTCTTTTTGGTTCATTTGAACTACTCGGTCTTCGATTTCTTTTCTAGCTTTTCATTTTACCATATTTCTACTTCTTTTGAAGTCTCTTTGGTTCATTTGAACTACTCGGTCTTCGATTTCTGTTCTAGCTTTTCATTTTACCATATTTCTACTTCTTTTGAAGTCTTTTTGGTTCATTTGAACTACTCGGTCTTCGATTTCTTTTCTAGCTTTCCATTTTACCATATATCTACTTGTGTTGAAGTCTCTTTGGTTCATTTGAACTACTCGGTCTTCGATTTCTTTTCTAGCTTTCCATTTTACCATATTTCTACTTCTTTTGAAGTCTTTTTGGTTCATTTGAACTACTCGGTCTTCGATTTCTGTTCTAGCTTTTCATTTTACCATATTTCTACTTCTTTTGAAGTCTCTTTGGTTCATTTGAACTACTCGGTCTTCGATTTCTGTTCTAGCTTTTCATTTTACCATATTTCTACTTCTTTTGAAGTCTTTTTGGTTCATTTGAACTACTCGGTCTTCGATTTCTGTTCTAGCTTTTCATTTTACCATATTTCTACTTCTTTTGAAGTCTCTTTGGTTCATTTGAACTACTCGGTCTTCGATTTCTGTTCTAGCTTTTCATTTTACCATATTTCTACTTCTTTTGAAGTCTTTTTGGTTCATTTGAACTACTCGGTCTTCGATTTCTTTTCTAGCTTTCCATTTTACCATATATCTACTTGTGTTGAAGTCTCTTTGGTTCATTTGAACTACTCGGTCTTCGATTTCTTTTCTAGCTTTCCATTTTACCATATTTCTACTTCTTTTGAAGTCTCTTTGGTTCATTTGAACTACTCGGTCTTCGATTTCTGTTCTAGCTTTTCATTTTACCATATTTCTACTTCTTTTGAAGTCTCTTTGGTTCATTTGAACTACTCGGTCTTCGATTTCTTTTCTAGCTTTCCATTTTACCATATTTCTACTTCTTTTGAAGTCTCTTTGGTTCATTTGAACTACTCGGTCTTCGTTTTCTGTTATACCTTCTCATATAGTCCTTTCCTTTTGTTATATTTTGATTTCTTTTTAAATATTTTCCTTTTATCTTTGTTTCTCGGTCTATCTCAACTATTCTGGCTTCTTTTATGGTCTTGTTTTTAATATTTTTATCGTATCTTAATATTTCGATCATTTTAGACTCATTTTTTTGGTTCTTTTCGAACTCTTCGGTCCTTTCCATTATATTACCTCGTTCTTCCTTAATTTTGCAATATTTTTTCGATTTTTTAGTTCTTCGGTGTCTCTAAATTCTTGTTCGCAACGATAACACAATTTCTAAAAAACTCGAAATCTAATTAAACCATTTATTCTATTGTAAAATTTTTTTCAAAAAACCCTAAATCTATTACCCGTTATTGGTGCTAAGTTTGTATTAAAAAAAAAAAAAAAAAAAATATTTCGTTATATAACCGAGTATATTTATCAACTGTAAATAAATCTAACAACAATTAAAACCATTTTATACAACCTTCAGATTAACGACCTGTACAAATCTACTTTAGTCGGAGATTCGATTTTTATTGTCTATCACATTTTAGTTCGAAACCGTCGCCGGTGTCGAGGGAGGTGGCCAAAGCGTCCGGCTCGGTGAGGGGCAGAGCGCAAGCGAAGTTCCTGCACACGTACGCCGCTGGTTTACCTCCGACCGGCCGCATGTGCAGCAAGTGCTCGTGGCGTCGGTACAGAAGGCCGGCCGCGCCCGAAGGACCGTCGGCGACGGCCAAAATTTTCCCGGGGATGAATCTGGAACGCAGCACGTCGAGAAGGGCCTGCGTGTTGCTGTCTTCCTTCGGCCCCGCGATGAAAACCTGCGTCGGCGCGTTGTGGTAAAACAACAAAGCCGACGTCATTTCCGGTAAGGCTACGGGGACGTTTTTCAAGGTTTCCGCGAAGGCTTTGAATATTAGCTCGGCGTTTTGGCGGAAATTTTGTCTATCTAAGTAGCCCGCCAAGGTTAGGAGGTTATGTACCGAAACGGAATTCCCCGAAGGTTCGGCGCCGTCTTGGTTCTCCTTCCCCCTGATAACTATACTTTTATCTTCGGCCGGACTGGTGAAATAACCGTATTCCTTTTGGTCCCAAAATTTCGCATTTTGTATTTCTTGCAAGGTCTCGGCCCATTGGAGCCATTGGGTGTCTAGAGAGGCTTCGTAAAGGTCCAATAGTCCTCTTATAAGGAAAGCGTAATCGTCCACGAAACCGGCGATAGGGGAATTGCCCAAAGTGATCGAATCCGATCCTTCTTTATAGCAACATCTCAAAATATATTTTTCCTTTTCGTTGTAAAGATGATTTTTGATGAAATCGGCCGCTTTAATCGCCCTATCTATGTACGTTTGATCTTTTAAAGCGAATCCCGCTTTCGCGAAACCGGAAATCATCAAACCGTTCCAAGCTGTCAGTATTTTAGTGTCGACATCCGGTTTGGGTCTTTTCCGTCTGGCTTCGTATAAAACCTGGTGGCATTTCCGTAGGATTTCTTTTACTTTATCGACGCTAATATCGAATTTATTTGCGGTGCTTTCGTACGAACCGAAACATGCTAAGACGTTTTTGTTTTTCAATTCCCCGTGGGGATCTTGGGAAGGTTGAACGTTTCCGTCTTTTTGTACGTTGTAGTGGTAAGCGACTAATTCGGCGTGGGAGATATTATCGGTTTTCTCGTCGAGCAAATTGGATATTTCTTCATATTCCCATACGCAAAAAGCCCCTTCTTGTTTGTGAGCAGCACCTGTAAATAAATGACCACTAATTAGATCGATGCTAACCTAAAACAAATCTACAGGACTCTAATAACACCAATCGTTACTTAAGAAGCTGAATAGCACATGAGACAAGACCAAGTCTTAATAAAAGAAGAAGAAGAAGCAGGTTAGAGAATCGTAAACAATGAAAACATCGTCAGATTCATTCTAAGATTGAAGTATAAGCGGATGTTTAAGAGAATCATGGATACCAAAATACACAGCAGTAGAAAAAGGGGCAGACTTTTAATTATCACAGGATGGGGAACGTTATTGAAGAGCAGACCAGTTGTCAAAAGGGGAGCTCGCACCGAGTAGTAGTACTAATTGGTTGGTAGGTACTTGAAACTGTGTAAATGGTAATAGTCTGCTAAAGTAGACTGAAAATTATTAAAGGGGCAGTTTTCCCTACTATGCAGCTAAAATTCTTCCTCGTGAAATGGGATTGGTCTTTACTTCCTGTTCCATTTTCCCGCATTGATTTTTTATCGTTCTTTATTAAATATTATTATTGTTTTAGAGTTTCTTCGAGTCCACATATGTTCTAGCTTCCTCCATTACCACGTTTCCCATTCCTTTTGAAATATGTTTGTTGTATCTTGGTTCCGTATGCTTCTTGGTCTCCCCTATTTGTTCTAGTTTACAATATTGCCGTGCTTTCCCTTCTTTGGAAGTCTTTTTGTTCCATTTGAACTACTCGGTTTTCATTTCCTGTTCTAGCTTTTCATAATATCACATTTTACTTTCTCTTTGTTGTTTTTTGATTGCTTTTGGCTTCTTAGGTTCACCATATTGCCTTGATTTAATTTTTTGCCCTTTTTTGGCTTCTCTTTCTGTTCTACCTTTTTGTATTGCCTTGTTTTCCCTTCTTTTGAAATCTTTTTGATCCATTTGAACTACTCGGTTTTCATTTCCTGTTCTAGCTTTTCATAATATCACATTTTACTTTCTCTTTGTTGTTTTTTGAGATTCCTTCTGGCTTCCTAGGTTCACCATATTGCTTTAATTTAATTTTTTGACCTTTTTGGTTTCTCTCCTTTTCGTATCGCCATTTTTTCCATTCTTTCGAAGTTATTTTTGTTCCATATGAACAATTTGTGGAAGAAAATTGGCAAATTAAATGACTATTGAAATTAATTCAGTTTGATTCCAATTTGTTCCTATTAGTAACATTCCCGTTGGATTTCAAGTAAATTTTAAAGCAAATCCACACTAAATTGGCTGTTATACCCATTGGTACTTGAAATAATTAAAAAAAAAATGATAAAAAGGGGCCTAAAGTAGACCAAAAAGTATTGAAGGGGCAATTTTTCCACCTTCGTAACTGAAGTTACGAGATTTGGTCTCTATTAGAGTTGATTTAACTGTTTAAGAATTGGGTGAATAATTTAGAATATGATTTATTGAGATTCTACTGAGAAAAGTGACTTAAAATGAAATTTCACCTAAATACACTGGAATTGTAGAAGAAAATTGATGAATTAAGTGATGATCCACAGTACAATTGAATTGAATTTAGTAACATTACCTTCATAAGGGTACGAATCGGCATCTTCAGCTCCATAAAATCCTCCAAGTACGTGACTCAAGTCTCTTGAAACATATTCGAGGATATCTCTAACAATATCAGCATAAAATTCATCTTGTGTAAGTACGAAAGCATCACAGTAAGATATAGCTAATTGGGCTTGGTCGTACAGCATTTTTTCAAAATGTGGCACGTGCCATTTATTATCAACCGAATATCTAGCGAAACCTTTATTAACGTGATCGTGAATTCCACCGTACGCCATTTTTTTTAAAGTATGTAGACACATTTCTAAACATTTCAAACCTTGTTCGCTATTTTTATTTCTGGAATATATGTGAAAAAGGAAATTGAAATTTGTCGGTTGTGGGAATTTTGGAGCGGCACTAAATCCACCGTAATCAGATTCATAATGTGTTGATAGTTGAAGGAGACATTTTTTCCAGCATTCTTCCCCAGGTACGTTTTCTACCTGATCGGTATCTTTCATGGCTAATTTATTCATTATTTCTAGCACTTTTTTACCCGAATTAACCAAAATAGATTTACTACTATCCCATTGTTTGGCAATTTTTAATAGAACCGTTTTAAACCCAGGTCTGCCAAACATATCTTCGGGAGGAAAATATGTGCCGCCTGCTATTGGTTCTAAATCGGGTGAAAGAAAAACAGACATTGGCCAACCGCCCCCTCCGACTGTAGCCTGTATAAACGACATGTATAGTTTATCAACGTCGGGGCGTTCTTCTCTATCGACCTTGATATTCACAAAGTATTTATTCATTATTTCTGCTACTGATTCGTTTTCGAACGATTCTTTTTCCATAACATGACACCAGTGACATGTAGAATATCCAACTGACAAAAATATCAATTTATTTTCGGATTTCGCTTTATCGAAAGCTTCTTGCCCCCACGGGTACCAATCAACTGGATTTGTAGCATGTTGTAGTAAATACGGCGATTTTTCTAATTTTAAACGATTTGCACGTTTCGAATCAGAGGTTGATGAATCAACTTGCGTAGCCATTTCTCTAATAAAGTATTTTGTACACAGACTGTTCGACAAGATTCTATTATTAAACACAGATATCCTTGTATTAGAACAACTATTTGTCACTGTAGTGTTTCCGATGCAGTTATAGAAACGAATATCTCCATTTGATAAAGATAGCCTTTTCAATAAATTTTGAATTATGGAATTATGCACTCCTCGGGTCATAACTTTACACTGACAATTTAAAAATATTTTGACAAAAATTTTTCTTCTTCGTTATTTATTAATGAAATGGACTTTTGACTTTTTCGAATACGGGCACGGAATGTCAAATATGTCTACTAACTATGTTCGATAGACGAGTCAATTACACCCTTGATTCCCGTGTATAGTTCTATGGAATCACGTAATTGAAAACAATTATAATTGAAAAATAATTGTTTATATCAAATATAAGTAAATACAGAGTACTAGATCTTTATCCCACTCCTTTCATATTCTGCTTCTAATAATTTCAATATTTATTAAGATATTATCTAGTACTAGACTATGACATGTACACTGAAAGGATAGAACAGTGTATATATATGTTAAAAAAAAGAGTTCATTTATTTTGTTTATATTAGAAGATAAAATTTAATATTAAAGTGTTTGTTATATTTTCTCTATATTAATGAATAAAACTATAATTTACGAAATGAATGACGAATTCGAATGGAACGTTGTTCATGAGGGGCAATTATTAGATGCGATGGTGGGACACAAACCAGTCGGTTAGTTGTATTTGTAGAAATTTTTAAAAATATCTGCATTGCATTCGAATTACATTTCAGGAGTGAATAAATATTTTCAAATGGCCTTTATTTGTGATAAATTTGTCGATCATGTCCACAAAGACATCGATTCTAGAAAGATATGGTCTCATTTAGAAACCATGTATAACCTCGAAGCGTTAGATGAATGCGAATCTATACCATTCCCAAATACCGAAATTGAATTCAAATTACCAGAATCTGAATACGGAAATCTCATTATTAAAAAAGATGAAGAATTAACTAAAAATATTAATGAAAATGCAACTAAACAAGTAAGTAGTATACTATATATTTTGTAGTGTGTTTGTAAGGTTATTGTAGGTAAAAGAGGCGAAGAAAGAAGAAAAAACTCCGAATAAAAATCAAAAAGAACGAAGAGACAGTAAAGAAGGGAAAGATAATAATAAAAATCCCATTGCTAAAAAGGAGATTAAAAAAGAGCCAGAAAAAGCGAAACCGATTGCTAAAGGAAGAACTTCTACTTCGTCTAATAACGAAAGTAAGAGTGGAAAATCGAAGTTTGAAGATACCCCAAAACCTTCAAAAAGACCAACCAGAGGAAGTTTGAAGTCCAATGACGATTCCGGATCTAGTGGAAAATCCAGTCCAATTACAGTTACTCCTACCACAGCTAAAAGAATAAGGCGCATTTAAAAGCAGCTAATTTAGTTGAACGTTGAACCAAAGACAGGGTATGTAATAAAATTTATATTCAAACGACTCTTAAGATAAGGAACGCAATGGATCAAACAGCTCTCTCAATCCAAAAATTTCCACAGAAATAATTTGGATTTACAATTTTATATATTTTTAGATGCAGAAACTTCCATAACTCAAAGTTTTTCAGGTTTTACTATCATTTTTCAAACTGTTTTTTCGCATTATTCATTTCACAATTTCAGTTCGGGCTTTTTTATTATGGTGTGTTTTCTTCTTTAAGATTCTCGTTTTGCTGGATAAATAATTTGAGGTTATTTTGTTTATTCTAAACACACTATTTACACTAACACTACACCAACGTTCACAATTACACTTTCTGACGTTTTGATAACTATATTATCGTCTTCAGAGAAGGTAAATACGCGTTTGTATGATTAAATTATTCTTCTGGGACTGAAGGTAAATTCTTTATCTTCATTCTATGAAGACGGTTACTTGTATGTTGTATGTGTGTCGGTGTAGTGTTATTAGTGTGTTGAGGTATCAAAAATTCCTTTTTTTTCTTCTAAATTGGTTCGTTGGTTGTTTTGCTTACACCGTTGTTTCGTTGAACCACGTTTAGAACAATTATATTAATTTCGGAAATTGCAAATTGATAAATTAGCCAAATAGCAAAAATTTCAATTTTAAAGGAAAGTTTTCCACGAAAGTACAAAAAATTGAATAGTTATTCAATATTTATTCCTTTTTTACAAAAAAAAATGTGCTTCAAACTCATACCCACATAATAGTTTATTTAAGTACACAAAAAGTAGTTTACAGTGATTAAAAACAAATTAATCTCATTATGCCTATATTTTACTAAATTTATAAAAAAAATAAAGCAGAAAATCCCTTTTTTGTATTTTTTTTTAACAAAATTAAATATACACCCCACAAAAATTATCGCATCACTCATTATTTTTTAAATATTTTAAATGTGTTGCCTATTTTTCGAATTTTATTATTATTGCGAATCAAAACACCAATAGATACCCCTTATGCAACATTTATTTTATATCAGTTTAATCTACAGAAGACAAAAAGTTTGATTTGCCAAAACATAGAAAATATCAAAAAAATTGTACAAAACATCTATACAAAAAAATGAACGCTATTTCTAATAGCGTGTGTTGCCGCCCCTCGCTCTAATTACAGCTTCCATTCGTCTTGGAAGGCTTCTAAACAGGTTCTGGACATATCCTTGCGGGATGTTTTCCCAGAAGTTAAAAACGACATTTTGAAGATCATTTAGTGCTCTTATTGGTGCTGGATGTTGCTGAATTTGTCATTCTAGATGGTCCCAGACATGCTCTATTGGATTAAGGTTCGGGCTACGTGCAGGCCAATTCAGGGTGGGTATCTCGACCTCTTCTAAGTACTGCCGAACCACTCTAGCAGCATGCGGATGAGCATTATCGTGCTTTAGCACAGAGTCATATTGTCACAAATATGAAGCATATAGGGCTCTACATGGGGTTCTAGGATATTGGTTATGTACCTGTCATTATTTAGTCTTCCATCATTCACTGGTACTAACCCCGTGCGACCCTCGAAAGAAATTCCTCCCCAAACCGTGATAGAGCCACCACCAAAGTTTTCAGTTTGACAAAAATTAACCTGATCTGATACTGGTACACGCCTATCTGATGAATACAGACAAAATCTTGATTCATCCTTGAATAAAATCTTGAATATTCCAATTTGCGTGTTCTCGAGCAAATTCCAATTTTGCTACTCGATGTTCTCTGGTAAGACGTGGACATCTAGCTGGCACTCTGGCTCATATACCTGTTTCTCTCAGTTTATTTCGAAATGTTTGTAGGCTTATTAAACGAAATACATTTTTTAACATTGATCAACAACCTGTAGGTTATTTTCTCTTCTTTTTTAATTAATCATTCGCCGTATCATTAACAAATTAATATCATAGAGGTTTTTTAATAACATAGACAAAGTAAAAATAGACTGCGCTTTCAATAAAATTTGTATTCCTACATAAAAATGTGTTTATTATGTAGTAGCTCAATAAATTTTTATAAAAATATTCAATTAAATTTACCGTTCACGAAATAATTTGTTTATTTTCGAACATCAGATTTCAAAAAAAAAAGAAGAAGAGGTTGGTAAACAACAAACTTGTTTATATAAATGCATTACGTAAAACGAATTTTTATATTGAATCAATTTTTAACTGAAACCTTATCTACCCTTTGTGTAACACAAACATCCCCTTTTAAAAATAAAGAATGTTTAGCATTCCAGCCCTCGCCTTATCGGAAGATAAGGCGAGAATAGTATTTTATCTACACAAACAACATTCTTGTGTTTCAACGTATACAAAATAAAATTTCTATTCTTATGTAAACATGGTGTGAAGGTCAACAAAGCCATCAAAATGAAAGAAAACGAATACAACTTACAAGATACGTTACGAGGTTAGAAACATAACATCTAATAGTTCAGTTTATTTTCATTGTTGCTTCCAAATAATTTTCTTACAGAAAATTTCTCAGATTTGATTGTATCCTAACACTATAATTGAGTTCATGTTAGACAGAATGAGACGTTTAGTTTAACAATTCGACGTAAATAAATTTTTTATTTATGTAAATGGTTTCTGTATTTGCCATAATACATTTTTAAGGTAGTAGATAGTTTTTACTTCATTTCTGTTACAGTATTATTATTATTTTGGTCATTAAAAAAATGTTTATTAAATAAAACGTAAAATTGATAAATATCGAATTAACTGTATACCAAAAAATTGTTTGTAATTATTAGATTTTATATTTTACTCCTATAAATGAAACATATCTCTTTTACTGTGTTTAAATTTATCCTTTTTTCGTCCTTTACAAATTAGTATAAATGAACAGCGTTGCCAGATTTTGAGAGTAATATAGAAACTAAGGAAGTTATATTATAACAACAGTATACACCTGTAACAGAATTACATGTTTCATTATAGAGACAAAGGCCAGGTCATAGGGGAAAGAAGAATAATGCAACCAAAACAATCTTATGTCAATATTTTATTAATTCAAAGAAATGTTATTAGTAATTTTCTTATATTGTTATTAGAAATGTAATTATCTCAATAATTGGTTGTGTAAGTTATACAAAATGGTTCAATTTAAAGAAAATTTCAACGTTTTGTTGACATCTGTGAAAGTTACGGTAAGTTTTATTTTCTTTCTGTCACAAATAGTATCGAAAAATATTTATTTCTATATTACGCAATGCCAGATTTATTAGTAGAAAATAAAAAGAAAGTTACAGAAGCATTGATAATAATAGAGATTAAATTAGTGTTAGTTTGACGTTGTTTTGTTTGTTTATAGTTATCTTGTTATCCCTCTGTGTGTATTTGGAACAATATTATAACGCCTCTAGTGATTTAACGTCTCTTAAAGTGTTCGATTTTGTAAATAGAGGTTATGAGGCTCTATATTATTATTTTTTATCTATTCTCGCAACTTTTCAGTCACAAAATTAGGTCAAGTAATTAGTCTTAAGATGAAAAATTATGAATTTCGAATCTAATTATTTCTTTTACATTAATTTATGCACAATTCATAAAATTAAAAAATAATTTTATTAGTTGAGTAAAGATTTATAACCTACTTATTTGTTTCGCATTGTATCAATTACTTCACTTTATATGTATCTATCGACATAATTTCTTATTATATTATATAAGCTCTTGTTGTGTGGATTAGTTTAAAGAAATATTCTTACTTTCATTTCTTTATAACAAGAAAAAATAATATTGTGAAATAGTGCAATCAATAAATCAACTTTTAAATGGTAGACGAGTACAGGGTGGGTAACGATAACTGGCGTCGGCCATATCTCATGAACGGATTATCTTACGGTTTCAGAGGAAAAGTGGCCCCGATAAATACGTTGATTATTTTTATAATTTTAGAATTAAAGGACGTACTTGAAAATATGAATTTGAAATAGTAACTTTTTAAAAGTTACCCAATTAAGTGGTACTTGATATACGATAATCGAATCGCGGTGGGGGAAAGTGGGAACCTTATTCTGAAAAAATGTCTGAGTCCGGTTCTGCTCAACCGATTTTCATAAACTTGATATTATCCGAAAGGACTTTTGTTCAGTAATTCAATTTATATAAATTCTAAGCAATTTTATTAGTAACGTGAATACTAGAATACCCAAAATTCCCATAAAATGCGAATATTCGAATTTAGAAGCGGTCTCAGTACTAGACAGGCACTAGTTGAAGCCCAAATACTGGTTCAGAACTGCTACGACCAAAGGGAAAATGTAGCATTTTTAGTTACTTAGTTTTGGTTCTGTCAAAAGATAAAAAAAGAAGAAGAGAGGACTGTGATAAAAAAGATGGTAGCTTGTAAACTGATAATGAAAGTACTAGTAAATAAGTATAGTTTTAATAAAATATATAAAAACAAGAAATTGAACAATAAACAAGGAAACATGGTGTCAGAATTGTAGTCAAAAATCGCCGACAGCTTCAAAAAGAAAAAAAGCGTGTTCCATAGTTTTAAGTAGTGCATTTTTAGTTATATAGTTTTGGTTCTGTCAAAAGATAAAAAAAGAAGAGAGAACAGTGATAGAAAACATGGTACATTGTAAACCTTATAATGAAAGTACTAATAAATAAAATTACTAGTAAATAAATATAGTTTTGATGAAACATGAAGAAAATGTTAATATTGAATAAGTCATTTTTTACCCTCTTCGCCGTCTATGGATAAAAGTATAGACAAAAAAAATTCAACGTAACCTTTGTTATTTCGTATTTGCAAAGTGAAAGTGGATCACGAAATGAAACAAGATTTTGCGTCTCTCCTCCTCTTTTATTTAATATTAAAAAAAAATAAACTGAAATAGTCAATATTTAGTCCCAGCGCAGTCAACCAAAAAGATTGAATACTTTGTATTTCAAAAATGTCTAAATGCCCCGAATATTTTATATTTATGTGTTTGATATTGGGGGTGAGTACATTCCCAGACGGTGCTCCGGTTGACGCTTGCGTAAAAGAAAGAGTAAATCAACCCCATCACGGTCAAGCTAGATCTCAACCCCCGGAAACTAGCCCTTACCAATTGTTACAATCAGCAGCGGATTACGGACCCGGCACACAAATAACAGGTGGGAAATATCTCAATAAAATTTTCGTTTACGAGATTTTCATGTACATCGCGATGAATTTTCAAAATTTTTAGTAACAATCCAAGGAGTTGCCAATTTTAAAGGGTTCTTAATACAGGCTAGGGATGTTGTAACAAATGAATGGATTGGACAGTGGGTGGAAACACCAAATACGAAGATTCACCCAGAATGCAGTGCCATCACGCATAGCGATCCGAAACCTAAACAAGCGGCAACATTAGTCTGGCAAGCGCCCAAAAATTCCAGAGGACAAGTTTATTTCACGTAAGTAAATAAGAATATCTCCACTAAACAAATTTATCGTATGTTATCAATTGTAGAAGCTGGTTTTAACCTAAGAATATTGTATAATACCACCTTGTATAGTTGAAAAAATATTCGTTGGGTATATTTTGGATGGGATGAGGAAATTTTTTCTATAGGGTAAGGTTCATTGGAATTGGCTCTGATTTAGGAGTTGCTACTCTGCAGGGCTGGGATTTTGGTGGTATAGGTTTGTGATTGCACTGCTTCGGGCTGGAAAAAGACAATGAACCGATTCACAAGTCGATGACAACGATGGTTAAATTGAACGAATTGCTTCCTCATCCACCGTATAGTCCCAGGTTTGGTCATTATTTAGGGACGGTTTTTCTTCGGTAATTCCCTCTCTACCACACTTTCCAGTATTACGTGGAGAGGTGGGATATTTAGAATCCCTTCTAGTGCAGCTGTTTGACATGATTTCATGGTCTCGGTTGTACATATGCGAGCAAATCTCTGTACCTTCGAGAAATTGTTCCTCGTGGTATTCAGTCAGACAATCCACCATCAGTTTGATGTCATTACAAGAAGTTCTTCAAACTTCTTAGTTGATATAATTATGAATCTTTTGGATTGTTTTAGGCTTAAGAGTGTTTTTCTATTTGATGTGGCATTTCGTGAAGCCGCAGTAGGGCTCTGGTCTAAAGTACGGAGTCGATGCCTTCTTTTGGAAAGATTGTCTGCTTCTGTATTGCCTGATAGCCACATTTCTGTTAGATATGCTTTTAAAAGTTTCAGTATTTGTGTTCAAGTGATGTTTGAATTGATACGGTTTTACTGAATTAATACCTATGGTCATAGTTATTGATTAATTTTTTTTGTACTTTCAGGGGAACTGTATTGAAAGGTTATTCGGAGTTTTGGTCGAATTTGGTGTCGCAAATAGGAGCCTAAAATTGATTTTAAAAGAAAAACAAAATACCATCATGTAAAATTTTAATTAATTTTTTTTATAATTATAAATTATGATACAAACAAAATGTATAGTAAGCTTATGTTTAAGCAATAATTTAAGGAATAAATGAGACACATTTAAAACAAAAATACAGCTTTTTATGGTAAGTATACAAGTTCCCTCCGAAATTTTCCTAAACTACAAATTACACAACATAAATGACAGGAGGGGGGTAATAAATTTCATTTTTAATATAAACAGTCATTCTTTTATATAAATAAATAGGGGTGCATAGAAACACACTTTCTAAATTTCAAAGTCATAACGAAATTTCCACAACTCCTCCGGGTATGTACATAACCTCCAATATATAAATTGATAATTATCATAATTAAAAAAATATATATACGAAAAAGCTTTTTTTTCCTTACTTAGGAAATATTTACAAAGTGATCGGAAAAATACAGAACAAAAAAATATAATTACGTTATGACTTTGTGTTTTTTTTTTCGATTTCATGCTGTATAACGACTGAAAGGTGTCCCGTTTTAAAAACAATCGAATCAGCGCTTCTAGCGTCAACATTATCTAAATATTATTTGGATTGATTTAAAACAAAAACACTTTAAGCCATCACAAAAAAAAATATCACAAAATTAGAAAACTACAGCACGAGATTTACGAATCTACCGCAGAAGAATAAAGATTGCAATTTTCGGTGTACTTAACTACATTTAATAATGATAAAAATCGTTTTATAAACCCCCTTCGTTAATACCACTTCTCGAAATGTGATTTCCAACCGTAGAAGTACCAAAAGGTCCCTCGACTACAACCAGACTTGAAATTATTAAAATTGAAGCAACTAGTCCCCAACAGGTAGCAGAAAAATCGAATAACTTCATTGAGTAAACAGAAAGTTTGTTTCGAAAGTCCCCAATGTTATCCAGACCTAACATCATGTGATTGATAACCGTGGAGATTTATAAATGATCATATGAGTCTATAAGGACTAGTAGTTGTCGTACCAAAACCAAGAAACATAATTGAGACAACTATTTCAGTAATTCTACCTCTTTTGGCTCTTCTAGTCCTCCATTTGGTTTGTTTTACAAGTCCTCCACGTTCACCCGACCTCAAACCATCTGATTTATAGCTGTGGAGGGTTATAAAGGACCCTATTAGTATACCCGGACTACCAAATGACCAAAGAACAGATCGAGGCGGTTTCTAGATCAAATATTGAATGCTTGACATGATTTTTTGAACCGACACTTTCTATTTTTGCTTTTCAATTATTTCCAGCGTCCCATTTGGTAGAAGATACTTTCCAATAACTTCTTTAATCGCTACTAGTTAGGTTTAGATTGGCTCCACGTTCACCAGACCTCAAACCATCTGATTTATAGCTGTGGAGGGTTATAAAGGATCCTATTAGTGTACCCGGACTACCAAATGACCAAAGAACAGATCGAGGCGGTTTCTAGATCAAATATTGAATGCTTGACATGATTTTTTGTACCGTCACTTTCTATTTTTGCTTTTCAATTATTTCCAGCGTCTCATTTGGTAGAAGATACTTTCCAATAACTTCTTTAATCGCTACTAGTTAGGTTTAGATTGGCTCCACGTTCACCAGACCTCAAACCATCTGATTTATAGCTGTGGAGGGTTATAAAGGATCCTATTAGTGTACCCGGACTACCAAATGACCCAAAATAGTTAGGTTAGGTTGGGGTCTTCTAAGGGTATCTGAACTACCAAACGACCTACTCATATTAAAAAAAAACGATGGGAGCAGTCGCTGGTTCAAATGTTTATATACTCCTTTTGCTCTAAAGCTGTTTTTTGTCTCTAATTTAGTGGTAGTTCTTTTGGTGGTAACAGGGCGTCCACGTTAACCGGCTTTCACACCAAGTGGTTTTCGGTACGACAAATAAGGGTTGGTCTTAGTAAATATTACACCCAGTATACGATTATATTGAAAAATTAAATTTTCTTTATTCTTCTCGGACATTCGTCGCCCTATAAAGTGGATAATTTTTTTTGCTAGATATTTACAATGAACTTCCTCACAAGAGTTTGCGTTAATTGGTGTACATAATAGTTGCTAAAAAAGCGCTATAGCTATAATTTTTTTTTTTATTAGTTTTTTATTTTCTTTGAAATTTTCAAAATTTTCCATATCATTCAATATTCAATTCGAAGTAACTTAATATTTCAATTTTTACGTTTGTCTCTTATACAAAACGGTGTTTACATAGAAAAGTGACTGGGTCAGACCCTAGATTTACGCAAATCGAGTGTACTTAAAATTATTTATTTATAATAAAGTCAATAGAGGCACTAAGCAACGATAAAAAATAAAATTTTAAAAAAACAATCGGTTATTCAGACTTTGTTTTTTTGTATCTCCGGGGTCCGAGCCTGTTATATGTACAAATAAACGATGCGGGCTTAAAAAAAACTAAAAAAAGGGGGGGAACATGCTCTCGAGAGAAAAAAATGCTTCTCTACCCATATAAAATGCGTGACTTCACGTTTTTTTTTTTATATAATATATACATACATATCACATTCCTATCGCTCGTTTCTTTTAACGCGCATGAGGCAATCGAAAGTAGTTCAAACGCCGCTCGACCGTCGTCCCCTCTAGAAAAATCGATTTTTACCTGTCCTGTTGATTTTCGTTACGTTGCGTTACGTCCGGCAACTCGACCGGAGAATTTTCGTTACTTTGCGTTATAGTTTGCTGTTGTTGTTCGCCCTGTTGGGGCTCCTCTTGATTCGAGGAATGCTCGTCGACTAGATCGTCGTCTTCCCTTTCCGTTTCCGGCATAAGTTCCAATGCTTTTTCCAACGTTTTCCGCGCGCTGTTCGATCTACGGCAAAATTCAGTTTGAAACACATCAGACGCCACATTTACCGTCCGGTTTACCTTTCCAAGAAGTACCCGTTGGAGTTTTCGTTGCTCTGCGCCGGCGGGGACCACGTGTTGTAAGTGTACTGAGTGTTCGGGGGGTACTTCCTGTCCAATTCGTCTTGTAGCCACGCGACTGCCGACGCCCACGAACGCCTCACGTCCGCTTGCCGCATCAATATTGTTTGAGCCGCCGGACACCGATTGAATAAGGCGACCATGCATTTTATACATTGATACGCTCGTTTTTGGTAGTGGTTCTTGGCGCGGATTATCGTTTCCAAAAGACCTTCGCGTTCGTCCGGTACCCCTGCAAATATCCAAATTTACTATCAGCCCGGGTCAATATTTGTCCGCTTACCTTTGATGGCGTTGTGGATTCTATGGGTCTGCCAAGAATCTTCGATCAACAATATCGATAATAAAATTTCTATGTGATGTCGAAGTTCTTGGCAATAGGCGTAAGCTATTTGCCACAATAATTCGGTTAGAACGGTTCTGGAAAAATGGGGGTTCTCCCACGAACAGAACTGCAAAAATTTGATGGCGTCGTCGGTCAGATTGGTATCTTCGATCACTTTCTTGATATAACTGAAACCAAAACGAAAATATTGATAAGTAAAACTTGGATAACCGGTCAATCAAAAACAAAACCCCTTCTGATAAATAAACGAGATCAAAAACTTCTGAAAAGCGTTCGAGAGCCGCAGCCAACTCATGAAGATAATACGAATAGAGAATAGAGCAGAGCAGCTTTCAAATCCATTACAGATGAATCTTTATCGAAAAAGATTTTTTTTTGGACTCCTAGATGACCTTTAAAAAGTTAATCGGGCTAAAAGGCTAAGACCTTTTAACGTCACTAGCTGTAAGGCTCGCCCAAGTTTTGTAACCGATGACCTGGTCTACAATTTCTCCCTTTTCCATTCGCCAGCGGCTTCCTGGATTGTCAGTGGTGTCTATAGAATGAAGTTAGCAACTTAAATGACCGTATCCAGTCAAAAGTCTAGTCACCAATCGAATTCGCGCTTGTTTAAGTGGAGCAGATGATCGGTTAGACACGCGGGAAGCTCCTTCTTTGTATGTCTTAGCTTGTATCATGTCAAATGTTTCCGTGTATCCACCAGCGACATCCTGGAATTGTCAATGGTGTCTATAGAATGAAGTTAGCAACTTAAATGACCGTATCCAGTCAAAAGTCTAGTCACCAATCGAATTCGCGCTTGTTTAAGTGGAGCAGATGATCGGTTAGACATGCGGGAAGCTCCTTCTTTGTATGTCTTAGCTTGTATCATGTCAAATGTTTCCGTGTATCCACCAGCGACATCCTGGAATTGTCAATGGTGTCTATAGAATGAAGTTAGCAACTTAAATGACCGTATCCAGTCAAAAGTCTAGTCACCAATCGAATTCGCGCTTGTTTAAGTGGAGCAGATGATCGGTTAGACATGCGGGAAGCTCCTTCTTTGTATGTCTTAGCTTGTATCATGTCAAATGTTTCCGTGTATCCACCAGCGACATCCCGGAATTGTCAATGGTGTCTATAGAATGAAGTTAGCAACTTAAATGACCGTATCCAGTCAAAAGTCTAGTCACCAATCGAATCCGCGCTTGTCTAAGTGGAGCAGATGATCGGTTAGACACGCGGGAGGCTCCTTCTTTGTATGTCTTGGCTTGTATCATGTCAAATGTTTCCGTGTATCCACCAGCGACATCCTGGAATTGTCAATGGTGTCTATAGAATGAAGTTAGCAACTTAAATGACCGTATCCAGTCAAAAGTCTAGTCACCAATCGAATTCGCGCTTGTTTAAGTGGAGCAGATGATCGGTTAGACATGCGGGAAGCTCCTTCTTTGTATGTCTTAGCTTGTATCATGTCAAATGTTTCCGTGTATCCACCAGCGACATCCTGGAATTGTCAATGGTGTCTATAGAATGAAGTTAGCAACTTAAATGACCGTATCCAGTCAAAAGTCTAGTCACCAATCGAATTCGCGCTTGTTTAAGTGGAGCAGATGATCGGTTAGACATGCGGGAAGCTCCTTCTTTGTATGTCTTAGCTTGTATCATGTCAAATGTTTCCGTGTATCCACCAGCGACATCCTGGAATTGTCAATGGTGTCTATAGAATGAAGTTAGCAACTTAAATGACCGTATCCAGTCAAAAGTCTAGTCACCAATCGAATCCGCGCTTGTCTAAGTGGAGCAGATGATCGGTTAGACATGCGGGAAGCTCCTTCTTTGTATGTCTTAGCTTGTATCATGTCAAATGTTTCCGTGTATCCACCAGCGACATCCCGGAATTGTCAATGGTGTCTATAGAATGAAGTTAGCAACTTAAATGACCGTATCCAGTCAAAAGTCTAGTCACCAATCGAATCCGCGCTTGTCTAAGTGGAGCAGATGATCGGTTAGACACGCGGGAGGCTCCTTCTTTGTATGTCTTGGCTTGTATCATGTCAAATGTTTCCGTGTATCCACCAGCGACATCCCGGAATTGTCAATGGTGTCTATAGAATGAAGTTAGCAACTTAAATGACCGTATCCAGTCAAAAGTCTAGTCACCAATCGAATTCGCGCTTGTTTAAGTGGAGCAGATGATCGGTTAGACATGCGGGAAGCTCCTTCTTTGTATGTCTTAGCTTGTATCATGTCAAATGTTTCCGTGTCTCCACCAGCGGCATCCTGGAATTGTCAATGGTGTCTATAGAATGAAGTTAGCAACTTAAATGACCGTATCCAGTCAAAAGGCAAGTCACCAGACGAATTCGCGCTTGTTTAAGTGGAGCAGATGATCGGTTAGACATGCGGGAAGCTCCTTCTTTGTATGTCTTAGCTTGTATCATGTCAAATGTTTCCGTGTCTCCACCAGCGGCATCCTGGAATTGTCAATGGTGTCTATAGAATGAAGTTAGCAACTTAAATGACCGTATTCAGTCAAAAGGCAAGTCACCAATCGAATTCGCGCTTGTTTAAGTGGAGCAGATGATCGGTTAGACATGCGGGAAGCTCCTTCTTTGTATGTCTTAGCTTGTATCATGTCAAATGTTTCCGTGTCTCCACCAGCGGCATCCTGGAATTGTCAATGGTGTCTATAGAATGAAGTTAGCAACTTAAATGACCGTATTCAGTCAAAAGGCAAGTCACCAATCGAATTCGCGCTTGTTTAAGTGGAGCAGATGATCGGTTAGACATGCGGGAAGCTCCTTCTTTGTATGTCTTAGCTTGTATCATGTCAAATGTTTCCGTGTATCCACCAGCGACATCCTGGAATTGTCAATGGTGTCTATAGAATGAAGTTAGCAACTTAAATGACCGTATCCAGTCAAAAGTCTAGTCACCAATCGAATTTGCGGTTGTTTAAGTGGAGCAGATGATCGGTTAGACACGCGGGAAGCTCCTTCTTTGTATGTCTTGGCTTGTATCATGTCAAATGTTTCCGTGTATCCACCAGCGACATCCCGGAATTGTCAATGGTGTCTATAGAATGAAGTTAGCAACTTAAATGACCGTATCCAGTCAAAAGTCTAGTCACCAATCGAATCCGCGCTTGTCTAAGTGGAGCAGATGATCGGTTAGACACGCGGGAGGCTCCTTCTTTGTATGTCTTGGCTTGTATCATGTCAAATGTTTCCGTGTATCCACCAGCGACATCCCGGAATTGTCAATGGTGTCTATAGAATGAAGTTAGCAACTTAAATGACCGTATCCAGTCAAAAGTCTAGTCACCAATCGAATCCGCGCTTGTCTAAGTGGAGCAGATGATCGGTTAGACACGCGGGAGGCTCCTTCTTTGTATGTCTTGGCTTGTATCATGTCAAATGTTTCCGTGTATCCACCAGCGACATCCCGGAATTGTCAATGGTGTCTATAGAATGAAGTTAGCAACTTAAATGACCGTATCCAGTCAAAAGTCTAGTCACCAATCGAATTCGCGCTTGTTTAAGTGGAGCAGATGATCGGTTAGACATGCGGGAAGCTCCTTCTTTGTATGTCTTAGCTTGTATCATGTCAAATGTTTCCGTGTCTCCACCAGCGGCATCCTGGAATTGTCAATGGTGTCTATAGAATGAAGTTAGCAACTTAAATGACCGTATCCAGTCAAAAGGCAAGTCACCAGACGAATTTGCGGTTGTTTAAGTGGAGCAGATGATCGGTTAGACATGCGGGAAGCTCCTTCTTTGTATGTCTTAGCTTGTATCATGTCAAATGTTTCCGTGTCTCCACCAGCGGCATCCTGGAATTGTCAATGGTGTCTATAGAATGAAGTTAGCAACTTAAATGACCGTATTCAGTCAAAAGGCAAGTCACCAATCGAATTCGCGCTTGTTTAAGTGGAGCAGATGATCGGTTAGACATGCGGGAAGCTCCTTCTTTGTATGTCTTAGCTTGTATCATGTCAAATGTTTCCGTGTCTCCACCAGCGGCATCCTGGAATTGTCAATGGTGTCTATAGAATGAAGTTAGCAACTTAAATGACCGTATTCAGTCAAAAGGCAAGTCACCAGTCGAATTCGCGCTTGTTTAAAAGCAGTAGATGATTGGTGCGGATAGCCAGAGGCCTTTTCTTCGTGTATCTAAGCTTGTATCGTGTCAGGTGTTTCCTAACCTATCCTTAGATTTCGTCCTGCGAACTAAGGAACGTAGCGGCTACACCAAAAATGAGTTTTAGGGTTAATGGTGGTTTTGGCGGCTTTGCTGTTTGATCGAATTGAGACAACAGCTTGAAAATTGGATAAATATGTATAAATTCAGTTTCCTCGGCCGCCATTTTGATCTTTCCAAATTTGAAAACAACAACCTTCTCAAAAACATTCCCTCTATATTTCATTGGATATTTTTACAATATTCTCACAATTTTGATGCTCACGATTATTTTGTACAAGCGGAAACGAAAGAGATATCACCGGGAAAGACTTTCGAGTGTCCTAACCTACAAAATTTATCGGAAATTATTAAATTCTTGTATTGGGGTCGATTAATTATCGAAAATAATCACAAATCAACTCACGTAGTCCTATTGAAGAGAATATCGGCCGCTTGCGAGGATATCGGCATGATATAATCTTGTATAGTAGGATCTTTGTAGGGATTTGGTAAGACCGGTCCCCCGTTACTACTCTGGCATTTACTGCTCACATCACAGCATCGAATCAAACACGAAACCAACTGATTTAGTTTACCCAATTCGGTGAATTGGTACTTAATAGCCGGACCGGGACCTTCGTCGATCGCCACCATCATAAAAGTCGCCGGAACGTTCATCCTCAACAACTGAGTTTTTTCTTGAACACCTAAAACAAACGAACGCCAATTTCATACCGCACACTTCGGGAGGAAGGGGTGGGGTGGTTTGGGGTAATACTCACCTTGATTGGCGTACATATGAAAAACTGTACAGTAATGGGGTAAATGTCGACCGTGTTCGCTAACTTCCCTTTGTAAAAGACTAAGTAACGCCCATAGTATATGGTCGCTCAACGAGCCGGTGGTATCGTTGTTATTGAACGCGGCGGGCGGCGGCGAAGGGCCGTCGTTAATCGAAAAATGAGCCAACAGCACGACGATTTTGATGAACGCCGAACGGACTTCGCTGCTCGGACAGGTCAATAGATATTCGCAGAAGCGACTCATGTGGTTGAATAGCATATTGTGCGCGAACCAGGATCTTATCACCGGCGAGGTACGCAAGTGCAGACATAATACGTCGCACCTAAAATTAGTTTAGCGTCATTTAACGGAGGTTATAGGTTATTCGTGTTATAAAAATAATTACCATTCCATAGCGGGTCCCCTGAGGTTCTTCTTCGTATGCCACCCGGTGTGGAAAAGGAAATGACTGACTAGTTGAACACTGAGCAGATACTGTTGCTCTAATTGGTCATTCGGTAACGGTTGACTGAGCCTCGTATTACCTTGGGCCGAACTGGTCGCTAATTTTCTTATAAACGCGAAATATTCCAATGAAAATTGGCTCCTATGATGCAGAAATTTGATATTTTGTTTCCTTATGCTATTTTCTATCGCCACTGGCATTTTCAAATGGGTTTCTTTCCTAGTACCAGCTGGAAAACAACCAAAACCGAAGGTTATACAATTGTGTGTCGGTGTAACAGTGCAGACTGAGGTTTTTGAAAAAAGATTTTCGAGAAAATCGGGACGAATTATCGATAAAAAGAACGTAGAAGGGGTAATGGACGGTGGAAAAAGAAGAAGGTCCTACCAGCAGAGTAACTGTAAATATTTTAACGACCTAATTAGAAGGAAGAGAAAACTTGAGGATCTACTAGATACTAGTTCGACCAGTATGACCGATAGGTGTTAAATTCGATGAATATGGCCAGTAGAGGATCAAAAGAATGGAAAACAATGTGATTTGAAGAATGTATGGGACAATTTGGAGTAGTAGAGTCCAAATCCCAAAGATTCCGTTATTTCGGAAACATTTGATGGATAGGAGCCAGGATAACAAAGAAAATCTTTGCTACCATGAAAAACCGAGGTCCTGATGACAGGACGCTTTATCGAAATTTGTCAAAAATCTATTCGAACCATAGACATTTCGATTACTTTCGCCATTCTTCTTTTTTTTTAAGCTAAATTCAATTTTCAGAAGACACTAATTTGAATTTTCGATGGGCTTTGTTGACATTTGTCAAAAATCGATTCGAATCAGAGATAATTCTTTTAGTTTCGATTCTTCTTGGTTTTATCGGGAGAATTTTCGATTGCTTTAATGAAATTTGTCAAAAATCGATTAGAATCATAAAAATATTTCGATTACTTTCCGATTCTTCCGTTTTTTAAAGAATTTTCGATGGGCTTTGTTGACATTTGTCAAAAATCGATTCGAATCAGAGATAATTCTTTTAGTTTCGATTCTTCTTTCATTTTCGAGAGAATTTTCGATTGCTTTAATGAAATTTGTCAAAAATCGATTAGAATCATAAAAATATTTCGATTACTTTCCGATTCTTCGGTTTTTTAAAGAATTTTCGATGGGCTTTGTTGACATTTGTCAAAAATCGATTCGAATCAGAGATAATTCTTTTAGTTTCGATTCTTCTTGGTTTTATCGGGAGAATTTTCGATTGCTTTAATGAAATTTGTCAAAAATCGATTAGAATCATAAAAATATTTCGATTACTTTCCGATTCTTCCGTTTTTTAAAGAATTTTCGATGGGCTTTGTTGACATTTGTCAAAAATCGATTCGAATCAGAGATAATTCTTTTAGTTTCGATTCTTCTTTCATTTTCGAGAGAATTTTCGATTGCTTTAATGAAATTTGTCAAAAATCGATTAGAATCATAAAAATATTTCGATTACTTTCCGATTCTTCCGTTTTTTAAAGAATTTTCGATGGGCTTTGTTGACATTTGTCAAAAATCGATTCGAATGATGGGGATTTCGATTACTTTCCGATTCTTCTTTCATTTTCGAGAGAATTTTCGATTGCTTTAATGAAATTTGTCAAAAATCGATTAGAATCATAAAAATATTTCGATTACTTTCCGATTCTTCCGTTTTTTAAAGAATTTTCGATGGGCTTTGTTGACATTTGTCAAAAATCGATTCGAATGATGGGGATTTCGATTACTTTCCGATTCTTCTTTCATTTTCGAGAGAATTTTCGATTGCTTTAATGAAATTTGTCAAAAATCGATTAGAATCATAAAAATATTTCGATTACTTTCCGATTCTTCCGTTTTTTAAAGAATTTTCGATGGGCTTTGTTGACATTTGTCAAAAATCGATTCGAATGATGGGGATTTCGATTACTTTCCGATTCTTCTTTCATTTTCGAGAGAATTTTCGATTGCTTTAATGAAATTTGTCAAAAATCGATTAGAATCATAAAAATATTTCGATTACTTTCCGATTCTTCTTCTTATTTTGAAGAATTTCCCATTCATTTCCGATTCTTCTTTCATTTTTAAGAGAATTTTCGATTCCTTTATCGACATCTGTCAAAAATCGATTCGAACCATAGACATTGCGATTACTTTCGCCATTCTTCTTTTTTTAAAGCTAAATTCAATTTTCAGAAGACACTAATTTGACCTATCAGGACAAAACACACTGTATAACTACCAGAAAATGATCAACAGATGTATATTTGTGGTAATTAGAGTTAATCGTATCCATATTATAATATTTACGAGACCCCAACGACTTCCTTGGCAGAAGAAGAGAAAAACCTCGATTTCGGTATTTATACGTAATTCCGAGTGATTTAAGGACTTGAAGAGACCAGTTCGAGTCCTGAAAGCATGAGAAACATTCACGGATTTATGGTATCAACTACTAAAATTTCGAGGTTAGAATGAATAAACTATAGTTATAAGCAGCGGAACAGATTTCTTCCTAAAACAATTCAACTCTTTATCATAATTAACGCGAATATAAAAGGAAAACTTGATGAACGATACCCAAAATGTAATAAAATCTTACACATTGTTAACATGTTCATCATCTTCAGAGCGCTCTCTTCTTCAACATCGCGCCTGGTATAAAAGAGCATGTAAGCGTTCCACCACCTTTTCTGTCTCCTGTACGTCGTTCTTTTTAGCATGGGATCGAAAACTTCCCCCATATAATCACCGCCGAAACATTGCACCTTCATTTCTTCATCTTCTCCCATTCGACATTCCGATACGTCGCCGTCGTCGAATTTGTACCATCTTATCTCGCCCGAAAGGTCTCTACTTCTAATATACGAATAGTAATGTCCACCTATAATCAATCGTTTGTTATTATTAATGAGGCTGGTGGTGAATTTGTGAAGGGATGACCTACCGGAAGCTTGTCCGGAATGGACTACGATACCGGAGAGTCGATATTTAGTACAAACATCGCTAGTACTAGGATCTAAATCACAGTCTATAATTTCTCCTTCAATTTTAGCTAAGCCGGATACGGTGTACGGTTCCATGTCCAATTCGCGGGGAAATTCGAAATAATCGTTAAATTTAATAGCGCATACCCGTTCGAAATCGTATTCGAATCGTTTTAATTGGATACCTAATATCGGGGGAAGTTTTTTAACACAAAGTCTCTTAACGGTCACTACTTTTTTCGAACACTTTTCACAGTAGTACGCATCAGCACCCTCTAATAATTCACCTAAAAAATAAAAAAGAAAATTACTGAATTTATTATTACTACACCAGGGTTCATAATTAATTGAAAACGAAATAAATTGTGGGATGAGACCGGTTGGAAAAGGAGGTAAGAAAGGGGTGAGTTTGTAAGGGTGAAAAACGATTTATCTGGATTTCTGGAGAAGCTACAATTTTGGAAAAACTATGGAAAAAAATTGAATAGCAAAATTGTAGGTAATGAAAAGATCTGCAACTTTTTTTATTAACATAACCTCAAAATTTATCTGAAAAATTCAAATAACCAAGTTTTTGGTTTTTATTTTCATCTTCTGAAAAAATATATTGTTTTAAATCACGAAATTTGGTGGAAACTGTCTTTAAATGTCGTAAATACACTATGGTTTTGTCTTTTTTGAAAAAAAATTTGGTTATTTTGATTTTTTACATAAATTTTGAGGTTATGTGAAAAAAGTGTAAATACAAAAGTTGTAGATCTTCCCATTACCTACAAATTTGCTATACGACTTTATTCCATAGAACTTGTAGTTTTTCCGGAAATCAGGAGAAACCGTTTTTTACCCTTAAAAACTCACCCCCCCCCCCCTTACCGTTCCCTACCTCAGATCACCAGTGAATTATTTTCTCCTCTTTTCCAATAGGTTCCATTCTACGATTATTTTTTTCCTCATTTCTTATCATTTATAAAAGTTTTTACCGTGATTTAAACGTTTAAGTGGTTCAAAACAAAATAATGACGGAAAAAGTGTCTTCAAACTTAAAAAAAAAAGTAAAAAAGAAGAAACGGAAGCAGAATTAAATAAAAGTAAAGATAAATGGACATAAATTGACCACGACCTAAATAAAATAGAAAAATGGAGGAACTATTAGAATAATACCGAGCCCGCCATCTATGTCAGAATGTCCAAACTAAACTAAAACAATTAATAAAAAAAAATGGGAAATTAAAAGGAAAAACTAAGTAGGATAAAGTGTACAGTAGAAAATAATCAAAACGAGAATCGATTAGAGAAGAAAAAACGGAATTATTAAAAAAAAAAAAAGTGGAAAACAATGGAAAAGACCAAAAAGGGACGAAAAAAGAAGAATAAAGGTTAAAGAACTGCGTCTAAAGGATCAGAATTCTTATTCGACACTTGAAAATGTAAAAAAGGAAACGAAACAGTTCAAATTATGTATTAAAAATGACAAAATTTCATTTTACCTTTGACATACTGCTCCATCGAATCCGGTAAACTACTGTGATTCCTTATATCTACACTAATTACACTAAAAGGTTCTTCTTTGGAATATCGGTGGGGACATTCTTTACAAATTTTTTGATCCGAATAGGAGCCCCCAAGTATTTTAGACATTATTTGTTCGTGTCCTAACGTCTTTAAAGCTTCGTCTAAACTCTCAACAAGAGACATAAAAAATTCGACGGCGTCCTGTTGCTCCCTTAAATTCACAGGCTCGCCTAAAAATAGAAAAACAAATGAACGCACCACCAGGAAAATGGCCTACATCTATCGAAATTTATCGGTTCGAATAGCCCCCCATTGACTAATAACTCACCTTGAAGTTTGAAATGTCTCCAAAGTCCTCTAGGCACATAATATTGGAGACGCGAACAAGCCAAATGTCCAAAAATCGCTTGGACCTGCTTCAAAATACCGACGTTATAATCTTTCCTATTATCTTCCAAACTATTTCTATCGTCTGTACAATCCACATCCAATTCTAACCGATCTTCCCCGGTAAAATCTTCGTTGGGATCGTTAGCTGCGCCCTCCGCCGCCAATATACCCTCCTTTATACTTTCCACCATGTACAGCTGTTGCAAAACGGAATTCATGTAACAAGTGGCTCCGGCATTTTTTAAACCGACGAATCCCTGAAACGGACGAGGGCCGACCGCCGGAAGGTAATCCCATTCCATAATCGCAGTTTCCGGATCTAAAAATAATTGAATCAATTTATAAAATTTCTCAATTCTTAGTTATTGGAACAATCTACAAGGTTTGAGACAGCGAAGGGTTTAGCACATTTCCTAAAAGTGTGGGAGACAGTACCGAAGGCCCATATCCTTCGGCTCGAACCTTTTGATGTCGCTAGACAAACTGCGAGGCTTGACCAGATGTTTGAAGCGCCCTCGAGCGAAATTTGGACCTTCATTGATGACTTGGTCCACAATTTCTTCCTTTTCCATCCACCAGCGGCGTTCTGGATCGTCAGTGGTCGGCCAAGGAGCCGTTGGACACTTAAGCATTCAGACAGACCCGTCGTGCCCCACCTGACGTTACCAAATGCCGATCAGGCGATTTGGCTTGAACCCCTTAATGTTATGTTATTAGGCTTGTCCAAATGTTTAAATCGCACTTGGTCCGCGGCTTCGTCCTCCTCCGTACACCGACGACATTCCGGATCGTCGCAGATGACAGTGTGCGGTCACTGGTCGGATTTGGTGTCTGTTGAGGCAGAAATTATCATGTACTGTGGTTTAGAAGACGATACTTGGTTCCCAATAAAAAAAGATTCACTTTTGGTTGCACCAAGAAAGAGTTCCGGGGCTTTTGGGGAGTGACCGTGCACCAGAATCTTACAGCCACCATTCACCAGGTTATGTAGGACTCTCTTGCACTCCACTACTAGCCTAGAGTGCAACCTCGCTATTCCAAAACAGTTTGGAAGGCGGTAACTTATTCCCAAAATCGCATATTTTGGAGTATCCTATTAAGAAACCTGCTCCGATTAAGCCATTCATCCTGGAGCCTTGGAATAGGCTTGGAGGCCTCCGAGCCCTTAATATTAATGGTCGTAGACGCCACTTGGTCACTGATCCGAAGGCGGGAGACCCAGTAGGGTCCTACTGGGGACCAAATACGCGGATCCTGTAAGGCGGAGGTGCTGGACTCGGTCCGATTGGACTTTTATCTTTGCTTTAACCGTATATATGAGGATGTATAAAACATAAATGAAGGTTTTCGGTCGGTAGAGACATCCGCCCTCCCTACGAGGAGATGGATTAGTAAATGAAAAGTATTCCCGGTGCCGAAGGGGTAAGAATCATTTATTTGTAGGTCGTATTTATGTCGTTCGGGGTTAATTCCCGTAACTTACCGCTATAAAACATTTCCGTCAACATATTGACTAGCTGTTTGTAGTTCTGCACGCAATTCAAGCACAGAGCTATCAAAAGATCGAAAGCGGCGGCCTGCGTTTGCGGCGTATCGCAAATCGAAATCGCCGGATCTTCGCCCAATTGACCGGTTTTGTTCAATCTCAACATCAATTTGCTGGCGGGAAATAAAAAGTCTTCCAATAATTCTTTGATCAAACTGCCGGATTCGGCGCTACCCAATTCGCATTTTTGTTCGTTGGGTATGAGGAGAAGCAGTTCTTTGGCTAGAAGGATGTGTCCTTCGATGAGTACTTCGTGTTTATCGCGAGCCTTTCGCAACCACGTCACCTAAAAAAATGGTAAAACGATTAAAAATAGTCGACGGAAATGCGTAATTCGAGTAAGTACTAACTTCGTTGGAAAGTAGAGTTTCTACGCCGTTTAAGGGACATCCGGTGAGGTACGCCACGTTAACTAATCTACACAGTAATTGAAAGAATTCGTGAGAAGTGCCGGCGTTTTCCACTACGATAGTGTTAATGAGGGAAAATAGCAGGGGCATTATGAGTTGTAGGGCCAATCTGCTGCCGGCTCCGCAAGAACAAATTATGATCAATTGTTCGGCGGCCGCTACTCTTATAGAAGCGTTCGGATTGACCAGAACCAGATCCGTAACGAAATAAGGCCACCAATTATCTTGATAGAGATGTTGCAGACTGCTCGGATTCAACACGACGGCGGTACTGAGCAATTCTAGGGCTTCCTTGCATAACAGAACATCGTCGTTGACTAGATCCACGGTATTTTTGTTGCAGGCCTCGGATAGGGCGTGTAAATTTTCCAACGAAGCGTTTACCGCGCCCAAATTGTTGCTGCTGGCCGCCCAAACGAGCCGCACCAACGCCAGAGTGGTCGCCAGGTCGGGCAATTCCCAATTCAAGGCTTGACTGAAGAGCGCTTGCGCCTGGCCGGTGTTGCCCGTTTCGGCCACCATGAGCTGGGCCAGACCTTGGGCTAGTTTGATGGACACTTGACGCAGCAACTGAAAAATCGATAATTAGACAAAAAGAAAAAACATAATTGGCGGAATCTTACGTGGTCGGAGTGTCCGGGTACGTTTCTTAGAGCCTGCCTCAAAAAGGTTCCGGGGGTGGTGGCATTCTCGTTGAGGGGTTCGTTTTCGGGCGGGGTGTGGTCTTCGCTTAATCTCACCAGCACGTGCGCCACCGAAGTGAGTATCAATTTACAGATTTTGAGGACGACCAAATAGGCCGATCGTCTGGTCACGTTGTCAGCCGAAGACATGAAATTGTTTTTGGTCAACATCTCGAGGAAAACGTGCGCTTCGCCGGATATTAGAAAATTGTATTGGAATTCGTAACATTTTTCGGAGGTGGCGTCTAAAGCCGGCATCAACATCGAATAAAGAACCTCCAAATTGTAGAGCACCTGAAATTGTTACATCGGTTACAATAGATTCCAAAAATTTTACATTCGCACTAGTTTTTGTTGGTTACTTTGGAATTTTAAGAAATTTCAACCACACCAATTTTGTATATTTAATTGCCCCAAAGTCTTTGGAAGGTGGTACAAATTGGACAGTCTCCTCTCCATCACATGTCCAATGACTGGGGGGACCAAAGCAAAACATAAACGAACCAGTTCCTTGGAGAAATTGATCAGTTTGATGTACAAAATATGGACGTGGGTTGTACAACCGACAAAAAAACTTGTGGACACCCATTTAGATACTGCTTTTGGTACCCCATTTCAAGCAACTCTATTTTTGCAAACTTAATTGCCTCAAAGTCCATGGAAGGTGGTACAAATTGGACAGTCTCCTCTCCATCACATGTCCAATGACTGGGGGGACTAAAGTAAAACATAAACACGCCAGTTCCTTGGAGAAATTGATCAGTTTGATGTACAAAATGTGCACGTGGGTTGTTCAACCGACAAAAAAACTTGTGGACACCCATTTAGATACTGCTTTTGGTACCCCATTTCAAGCAACTCTATTTTTGCAAACTTAATTGCCTCAAAGTCCATGGAAGGTGGTACAAATTGGACAGTCTCCTCTCCATCACATGTCCAATGACTGTGGAGACCAAAGCAAAACATAAACGAACCAGTTCCTTGGAGAAATTGATCAGTTTGATGTACAAAATATGGACGTGGGTTGTACAACCGACAAAAAAACTTGTGGACACCCATTTAGATACTGCTTTTGGTACCCCATTTCAAGCAACTCTATTTTTGCAAACTTAATTGCCTCAAAGTCCATGGAAGGTGGTACAAATTGGACAGTCTCCTCTCCATCACATGTCCAATGACTGTGGAGACCAAAGCAAAACATAAACGAACCAGTTCCTTGGAGAAATTGATCAGTTTGATGTACAAAATATGGACGTGGGTTGTACAACCGACAAAAAAACTTGTGGACACCCATTTAGATACTGCTTTTGGTACCCCATTTCAAGCAACTCTATTTTTGCAAACTTAATTGCCTCAAAGTCCATGGAAGGTGGTACAAATTGGACAGTCTCCTCTCCATCACATGTCCAATGACTGTGGAGACCAAAGCAAAACATAAACGAACCAGTTCCTTGGAGAAATTGATCAGTTTGATGTACAAAATATGGACGTGGGTTGTACAACCGACAAAAAAACTTGTGGACACCCATTTAGATACTGCTTTTGGTACCCCATTTCAAGCAACTCTATTTTTGCAAACTTAATTGCCTCAAAGTCCATGGAAGGTGGTACAAATTGGACAGTCTCCTCTCCATCACATGTCCAATGACTGTGGAGACCAAAGCAAAACATAAACGAACCAGTTCCTTGGAGAAATTGATCAGTTTGATGTACAAAATGTGGACGTGGGTTGTTCAACCGACAAAAAAACTTGTGGACACCCATTTAGATACTGCTTTTGGTACCCCATTTCAAGCAACTCTATTTTTGCAAACTTAATTGCCTCAAAGTCCATGGAAGGTGGTACAAATTGGACAGTCTCCTCTCCATCACATGTCCAATGACTGGGGGGACTAAAGCAAAACATAAACACGCCAGTTCCTTGGAGAAATTGATCAGTTTGATGTACAAAATGTGCACGTGGGTTGTTCAACCGACAAAAAAACTTGTGGACACCCATTTAGATACTGCTTTTGGTACCCCATTTCAAGCAACTCTATTTTTGCAAACTTAATTGCCTCAAAGTCCATGGAAGGTGGTACAAATTGGACAGTCTCCTCTCCATCACATGTCCAATGACTGTGGAGACCAAAGCAAAACATAAACGAACCAGTTCCTTGGAGAAATTGATCAGTTTGATGTACAAAATGTGGACGTGGGTTGTTCAACCGACAAAAAAACTTGTGGATACCCATTTAGATACTGCTTTTGGTACCCCATTTCAAGCAACTCTATTTTTGCAAACTTAATTGCCTCAAAGTTCATGGAAGGTGGTACAAATTGGACAGTCTCCTCTCCATCACATGTCCAATGACTGTGGAGACCAAAGCAAAACATAAACGAACCAGTTCCTTGGAGAAATTGATCAGTTTGATGTACAAAATGTGGACGTGGATCGTTCAACAGACAAAAAAAGCTTGTGGACAACCATACAGCTTCAGCTTTTGGTACCCCATTTCAAGCAACACTATTTTTGCTACAAAATGTATGGAGAGTGGTGCAGATTGGACAGTTTCCTCCCCATTACGTGTTTAGTGAACGGGGTAACCAAAACTAATTATTAACGGCAGTTTTCTGGAGAAAATAATTAGTTTGACGTACAATATGTGGACCAGGGTCGTTTAGCCGAAGAAAAGACTCGTTTAGATACAAACGGTGATCGACTACCTTAAGCAAAAACCCCCAAACTATTATTACGTTACTCCTGCTCCTAATCCTTTCAAAATGAGACCTAATAACATGTATTTGTTCGCACAGGACAACTATTACGATAACCGCGTTTTTTTATCAACCTCCGATAAGCTAAAACGATAATTTTATTACCAAAAGATTGGTAGTTGCCTCGAATGTATTCAGTAATGGTTAATTCCGGGGTTTTCTGTCAATTCCTCGAACCAAGTCAATCGAAACGACAGATTTACGTCCTAGGCGTACTTCATAACGTATATCTTTGAACTTTCGACAACATTCACGCACCACACCATCCCCATACACGCGACGGATTGCTACAGCAGCACGCGTGGCTATAACCCAACGCCGACTGACGTCCGATTGTCAAAAATGTCGGAGTGTGTAGTGCGCCAGATCGCCTACGTCTCTCGTTTCTTCCGCTCGCGCAGTTTGTGCACGGAGAGATCGGAGGTTGAAAAAAAAAAAAAAAAAAAAAAAACGGTTCTCGTAGGTCGATAGAACGTGAACACGGGGCGCAGGGAAGGAAAAATGGAGTGAGAGGCGTGTATATAATTACCTCTGCGGGAGTGGCATTAAAAAACGTATTGTCCATGGTGATATTCTGTTCGCCGGGCGAGGAAAACAATATTTTCAATTTTTCCATGGTCATTATGTCGCAAGGCATCAATTGGAGCAGAGAATGTCCCATATCTCTGAGTAAGGGGAAAGGTAAAGTGCTACCGACGTTCATCAATTGACAAAAGAATTGGGCGTAAAACGGTTGTTGGGCCATCAGAACGCCCGGCAATAAATTTTCGGCTTCGACGTTAGGTCCGTCGTAGGGATGGACGTGAGGCGAAGAAGTCGAACTATCCGAACTACTGTCTTGCGACGACGCCATATTCGAATTAACTTGCACCACTTTGGCGGATATCAACTGAAATTTAACCTCAAATTAATACATGTACCGAAACGTATCGACCGGCATTATTTATATATCGAATTACCATTTTATCTCTGACGGGAATCTGCGACAACAATTTTCTATCTTCGGTCGGTTCGAGCGGTTCCCCGTTAACGAACAATTCCAATTTGCAATGCACGCCCGGTTTGATCCTCCTCAAAATGTATTTTCTCAACGATGCCAGAGTATCGTTCGAATGCGTGTAAAGTTCCAAATCTTCCACTTGCCTATTCGGACTCGAAAATCTGACGACGAGCGTCAAGTGCTTGCCGTGACAGGCCCTGTGCAAGGGGAGTACCTTCCTTTCGCCGACGAAACCATTGTCGCATTCGGCGATATATTCGTGCAGCACTTTCAGCACTCGACATATTTTAACCGCTTCGGCCTTGATGCGATTTTGCAATTGCGCCGAATCGAAATCTTTGTCGTCGCACAAAGTTTTTTGTAATATCGTTAAGGTGTCGTAATGCGCGCGCAACCGATCGTAACATTCCGTTATGTAATTCTCGTGGAAGACCAGCCGCGCCTGCGACAATCTCGCGCCCAAATTAGTGGAAACCTCCTTCAATAATTCGATCGCCCTATTGGCTATATCGTTTTGGCACAAAGTGACCACTTTCCACAGATAATCGAGCCCGATGAGATCGGGATCTTCGGTCAGTAGCGTCCTCCTCTTATATTTCACTTTGCCCTCCTTTATATTGACGGCCTTGAAGAATCGCTCGAAACATTTGATGCCGCTTTCGGTGAGTAATACGGGATCGATTTGTAGTATGTTGTTTTCGAAGAAATCTCGGTTGATGCCCGGATCCAAGTCCGGTTCGTCGCCCATCAATTTCGAGAACCATTTGAAGCAGGCCTCCCTGTCGCTTTGGAATACCGCGTTTTCGGCCAAACACTGCCATATTTGTTTGGCCTGTTCGGCGCACAACCACAACTGTCCGTCTTTGAGGAGGAACCGCAGAAAATTCAATCTCTCTTGCACTTGCAAAGCGTGGCAGTACCTGCCGTCCGGCACGTAAGTTTCGCTCGTCAATTCTCGATTATTCCTATACAATTCCCTCAATTTTTCCATATAAACGCACAAACTGTTGGTAACTTGTATAACAAGCGAATGTTGATTCTGCAATCTTTCGATAACTTCTTGTCGATAGTAGATGTGGTGGGTGCGTTGCGTGTGTCCGCCGTTGGTGTTTTGTTCGTACAAAGTGCAAATTTCACGGATCTGTTTCAAAGCCGGCAGCACCCATTTGTCGCCGTTTTTCAATTCCTCCACGCACTTATCGAGCCAGACGGTTTTTTGGGCGTCGCGCTCCTGCGAACAACTGTAATCTAATATTTTTACGTGCGCCGCCAACGCTTGATCCATTATCTCGGTGGTGACGTCCTCGGCGTGCGCCAGATTCCAGAATAGCGTCAACACTTTGTGCGCCATCACGCCGTCCTTGTCGTCTTCGGCCAAGCGTCGTATCAACTCCAACAGCCGTTCCCTTTGTCTCTTCGAAGCCGACGTCCAATTGTTCTGGAAACATTCGAACAGATGATCCAATTGCTCGGCGCTAAAGTCCCACGCCAATTTCGCCAATAAATCGTGCACGTTCTTCACTATGGCTTCGTGTTTGCCGACTTGGGCCGCCCAAACGGCGTCCAAATCGCGCAAACTCAACGCCCTCTCCTTTATCACGAACCGCAGGATTTTTTCCAATTTTTCCACGTACTGAGGCTGATGCAGCGAATCTCTCAACACTATTTCCAACACTTTATTTTCGTTTATCCATTTGGCCATCCGTTCGGGCGTCAAATATTCCTCCTCGTCCATGCCGTGGTGTCTGTTCGGGTAATAAGTGACGCTGGAAATAACTTTGTTGATCTCGTTCAAGGCGTTCATTTTCCCGTTGAAACTCGATATCTGCAACTGTCTCAATATCATCGTCAATCTGAACCCCTCCAACGTCCTAACCAATTCCTCTTGATTAGGCACTCGCGACGCCAAATTTTTCGACGCTTTTATAATGGCCGAAACGACGTCGCTCTTCTGCTCGTTTTTCGCTTCCTTCTTCAATTCTTCGTCGGTCAATTTATCCAGTATACCCGGTATCATTTCCAATATGGGCAATATGAATTTATCGATGGTGTTCACGGTCAAAAATTCGAAACACAAACCGAACGGCCTCAGCAAAGCGAACACTATGGATATGCTCAAATTTTTCCCGCCTTGGAATCTCTCCAATAGGATCCGGAAGCCCCCCAATTCGCCGAATTTATTTATCAGGTCCACCAGCCACCCTCTGGGGTTTCGTAGGTCGCTCGACGGTCTGGCGAACGTTTCCTCTTCGGATAGATTCGAATTGGGGCCGGCGGTGTCGCTCTGCCGCGACGAATTGAAGCTGTGGAATTTGTTGTTGGGGTTGAGAACCATTGCGAGCAGGTCGAGCAGGGGGAACCAATCGTGGGGTAGTTTGGCGACGCACAGTTCGATCAATTTGAGGCAGTTCTGGTAGATGCAGGCGTGGATGTTCGGTTTCCAACTGGATACGGCGTCGTCGGTTAATATTTTCGTGAACGATATCGTCAGTCCTTCCCTGAAGAACCTCTGACAAGGTTCCGATCTCGTGTCGAGATTTTTTCTCGCCAAATCTATGGATACTTTCAAGAGGCATTCTAATTCTTGATCGGCCAATACCGGCACCACCCAACGCAGATTCGATATTTTTTCATCTAATGAAGCCAATTTATCTTTGGGAAAATCCGGTTCGAAATTTTCATCTTGAATGTCTTCGGCATTGTTTTCGGACGGTCCAGGAGAAGGTCCCTATTAAAATAATTTTGAATTAATTTTTTTTGTATATATTTAAAGTATTAGACGATAACCGCGAGGATGGTCCTAGAAGTACCTGATTTGACCTAGAGATGACGGTAGATACTTCATACCACGTATATTTCAAGTTTGAAGTCACCACGTTGTAAAGTATTTGTTTGGTAGGCAAACTGATCCTCAATCATCGACCAAATGAGGTGACGACTCGAGAAAATCCACAAAAACCATCCATTAAAAATGTTCCAGCTAACAAACATAGTAGGTAGTTCAAAAAGTACAGTACTTCCCATATTAATTGGAAATTGAGAAAGCTGTGCTCACAATTGAACAAAAACAGTGTCGTGGAGATGTTTTTATCCAGTGTTTGGTAACATTTGACACAAATAAAACCAATTTTTTGAGCCGAAACAAAAAAATAATCAAAACAATAGACTAAAAGAGAGAACTGGTTCCAAAAACCGTTCCAGCTGCAGGAAAAATCATAACGTCGGTTTTTTGGGATAATTCAAGCAAAGAAAACAAGCAAAAAATACTTAATTTAGCTAAGAAGAAAGTGTTTAATACACCAGATCACACATCCATTATTGCAACGCCCAAAATGAATGAATTAAAGTTTGATTTGCTACCTAATGCACCCTATTCGCCAAATTTAGCCCCCTCGGATTATTTTCTGTTTCCAGGCTTTAAGAAAAAGTCAAGGATAAGGAGCTTTACGATTCTTATTACAAAATCATCAGAAAAGTGAAAAATGAAGTTAAAATTAATTAATAGTTTGTTTTTTTTTACTTAAAACACTATATCAGTTACCGTGCAATATATATTTACCTGTCAATACCACAATGATATCAAAGACAAAAAGATTAAAACCAAAATTGAAATTTTTCTAGTATGTTAATTTTTTTTCAAGTTTTACTAATAAATAGTATCATTATAATAAAAATTGTGATTATAAAAATATAAATATTAACTACCACTTACGTTATATCAAATCATTTAGTAAATAGTCCCCCTTCATACTTGAAAAAATAGTAAAATTCATAAACGAACGTCTATATTTAATTTTTGGGTATAAAAACGGAATTTTTCCTAGAAATAAATCACTTACTTGTGTATCAACTGTGTCTCCTGTAAGTCCTTGAGTCCTAGTTGCAATAGTCATATTTTGATCTGTCTTCAAATTAACATTGTAGGCTCAACTAGAAAAATGTATAGATTTGAAAATCACCACCAAGGGAAGAACTTTCCAAGTGCAGTACTCGAACAATATGCACTAAACGATATAAGGATAAGTTTATTTTGTAGATAAAGTGATAAAAATGGGAAATTAAAGGTAAATTATAGCTGAAAATAAATGGGAGTGACATAAATGACAGCCTGCGATATAAAGGATTTATCCGAACATTTCTCACCTCTAAATGCATAATTTAACCACTTGTATAAGTATTCGTGGAAACTTAGTATTTAGAAAGTCTATATAATAGTTTTTTATCGCCCGACACCTTTATTATTTGACAGTCGTACGTAAAATCCACCGGCATATACAAAATGGCGCCCCAAAATCAAGAAATAAAATTGTTCTAAAAATATATGTCACTAAATATTATTAACCAAAAAGGAATATATTATTTTTCACATAAGTAAACTACACTATAAGAACTCTTCAAAATCGATTTCTTAAGAAATTCCTAATTGTTGACGTACAGAATTATTTTTACAGGCACGTCGTGATCTTGCAAGTAGAGTTGCCAATACAAATTTATTAGTTTCATTCATTCATTTACTTCTGATGTTTGGTCCAACTGATTCGAGTGTCAACGAATAGTTCCGAAAAAACTGTAGAACACAACTTGTAATAAAAGCCATGGATCTAATAGTACAAGACCATAGAATTCAAATTTTCTAGAGTTTAAAATAATGTCACTTGTCAATTTTACGACAATCTTAAGGACCGAGATAGAGTTAAAAAAAAGCCAAAGACAAAAGATTTTTCCTTTAAATGGAAATGTTGCGCTTCTACTCGAGGACTTTACACGTTTTGAAACAACTACAAAATGCAACATTAAATAACAGCTTTGTTCCTATAGAGGACCTGGTAGTAAAACAACAGCCACAGAATTCTAATTTTCTAAGAGTTGACAGTAATGTCATTTTGACTACTGTAACTTGTAATTCATATGACAATTTAAAATTCGGAGACGAATTCCTTAGGAGTTAAGAAGAAACCTATATAAGAAACTATTACACAAGAATCCTTATACGTTTCGAAAGATCTGCGGAACGCAACGTTAAACAAAAGCTTTATTCCTGGCAGGGATCTGGTAGTAAAACGAAAACCACAGAATTCTAATTCTCTAAATAGAGTTCCATTACAAAGGTTGACAGTAATGTCATTTTAGTTTTTGTCACTTGTCATTCAAATGACAATTTAGAGAAATTAATATTTCATTTTAGACATATTATCTTGTTAGTAAAATGGGTTGTGACGGAGGTACTATTCCGAGAAGAGACGAACTCGTTAGAGTTAAAAAGAAGCCAGAAACAAAGGATAAAGATGCCGAACTTGCTTTTAAATGGAAATGTTGTGCTATTACTCAAGAATCCTTACAAGAGCCGATTGTCGTGTGCCATTTGGGGAAATTGTACAATAAGACGTCTCTAATTGAAGCTTTACTAGACAGACGAACTATATCCGAATCTATTAAACATATAAAGAACTTGAAAGATGTAAAAGATTTGAAACTTACTCCGAATCCAGAGTTTTTAAAACAAGAAAGTAAGAAAGAGGGATCGTTAGATGATCGAGTGACTCCGTATATTTGTCCCGTACTGGGACTGGAAATGAGTGGAAAATTTAGGTTTGTAGCAGTTTGGTCGTGTGGTTGCGTGTTTTCAGAACGTGCTTTAAAAGAAATCGGCACTAAAAATTGTCATAAATGCACCAAACCATTCGAAGACGATGACATCGTTGTAATAAATGGAAACGATGAAGATTTGGAATTAATGAAAACTAGAATGGAAAAGAGACGTCAAAATCAGAAGAAAAACAAAGTCAAAAAAATCAAACAAGAAGTTCCAGAAAGTACAAACATAGAAACGATAACCGTTGATAATAAAAGTGTTAAAAGAAATCCTGGTCCGTCTACAATCGAAAATTCATCGAAGAAACTTAAAGTTCAGGATAATTTATCCCATTCCAAGATTGGTAATATGATATCAGTTGGGAAAGTGACAAAAGCTGAGGAATTGAGGAAAATCAAACCTGATTATAGTGTGGCTAAAGACAAACAAGTTTCTAATGTATATAAATCTTTATTCACCAGTCATCAATCAGAAAAAGAGCAGGATAGAGCTCATTGGGTCACTTATAATCCATTTTATAATTAATAAATAAGTTTTCTTGATATGTAATTGTATTTTTGAATTATCGAGTGTAAATACATTTTTAACAAAAAAATTCTTAATTTTTATGCATTAACAATTAATTTAGTTCCGTTTTTAACTTTGTGTCACTGATAGAATTTTTTGAATTGACTAAATACATCAATAAAAATTAATAAACAAATGGAATTTTCTAAAATATCCAACTCTGAAGGATTTTAGTTTTTAAAAATACTCATTTGAGTTTGTAAAAACAAATTTTTTGAATAAAAATTAATTTTTGTTTAGTATTAATGAAAAATCTTGCAATTCAGTTCAATTTTCACACCCCATTGTGTATAAATTACAAATCAAACACAGATTAACGTTTTTTTAGTAAGTTTATTATTACGATTCCACAATTATTTATAATTTATTACAGTCTTGTTACGAAATGTTGAAAAATTAATGATTTCGATAGACCGATTCAAAATTTTGTAAATTAAATCGTATCTGATACGATTTCAAAGTATAAAAAATATAACAATATAAAAAAAGAGGAAACACGATTACACGAAAAAAACATATAAAGTCAAACATTAAAAATCTTTAAAAAACATTTTGAGAGTAAAATCCAACATAAATTTAAAAAAAAATTTCATAAACTCATTCACTATTGTCAGAATTAAAATGACTAAGCCTTGTAAATGTATTTTAAAACAATTTAAAAATGTAGATCATCTGATAACTCAGTAATTAAAGTTCTAAGCTCCAATATTATCAAATCCAAATTAGTTTCCGAATGCCTGGACAATTTGAACGAACTAGGCCCATGAAGTTACCCTGCAATGGGGGTACAACACAGTGGAAGGAAACGAAATAGGGGTAAAACCAGTTATTGGGTCAATCTACAGGCAAAAACTCTACAGGGAAACTATAACCGGAGAAGACCTGGATGTATAACCTGTACGGATACTAACATGAGTGTGTTGGGACTCTATCTGCATTCTCTCAAAGTGTGAGACACTACGGAATCATACAGGGATCCCCATTATGTACTTCAAATCAAACACTCATGTCTAATGCCACATTTATCCGCAATAAATTGTAAGTAGAGGAAAATATTGAATAAATTGAGTGGAAAATTACATTAAGGCACATTGGTGGAGATAAAAATGAAAATAAGAAGGAATGTGAACAAAAAATTAATTTGCAAATTGTTTTTAATAAATCCTAATGATGTGAATAAGTTTACGAAGCATATTTATTATATATATATATATATATATATATATATATATATAAAAGAATTTTACTTTAAATTCTATTAGATTCATCGGTTTCTATAAAATAGGGGTTGAAACTATAGTTAATAATAATATATACTGATTAAAACATGTAAAAATATATAGAAGAATAATTAAAAAAATAAAAAACATCAAGAAGTTACATATTTCAATTCGTTTAGTTTATGTGAGATTCTATGCTTCATTTCTTCGTACCTGAAAAAGAGAAACTGTATTATTGACCCCAAACCGTGCAGCTAATTCTTGTTGCTTCCACACTCAAACCGAAAACTGATTAACGCAATTTAAATATACCAAAATTCTTCAGGGTGGTATAAAAATGAGTATTTGCACTGCACACTACATAAAATCATCCCTTAAAAAACTTTGATTATGAATTACATATATATTCGTGGAAATGCATGTAGGAAATACAAAAATAGAAAACGGAAACTATCTAAATCAGTCCAATAACTCTATTTTCCATTCTGACATGAATTATTAAAAAATTAATCTCACAATAAATTGAAAACCAAAGTATTAAATCAGAAATAGAAAGATTATTATACAGGGGGTAGATTTACTGCAGTCTTCTTCGAAATCAATAAATTTTTCAATAGCACCTGGTATTATATACATTTAATTGATATCTAGTATTAAATAACGGAAAATAATCATTGATGATGTTTCAGAGGAATTTGGTCAACAAATAAAGGTTCAAAACTAACCTTATACAATAAATCTTGAGTTGTTTGGTTTGCGGATAATCTTTTGGTTATCGAACACTGAGATTTCTGGTAGAAAATGATGCTTTTTTATCCCTGTATGAACTGTTTATGTTATGTAACCAAAAGTAGATTCAAATAAACGAAATTATACCTCAAAATTTATTTAAAACCAAATTCCGATGTATTATCTGAGAAATAGTAAGGGAAGATCAACTTTAAGGGGGTAGAAATACATAGCTGTATACATTTAACTGATATGTGGTATTTAATGATGGAAAATTATTTTTCTGAGGAAGTTACAATACTATAGAGACTTTTATAGGGTGTTGACCATTGAAATTACTAAAAAGTAAAATTTCAGGATAAAAAAGTGGGTTTCTAGGACAGTGATTCTAATTCCAGACTTTTTCCAGGTCGTCCAGGAAGTTTAGGAATCACCATACTGCAAAGTAAGTAGTAAAGTGAACAAAAACATTGAAATGACCAACCCCTTCTCAGTTAAATCTCAATTATAACTTTTAATTACTGTCCTTCGACAGCTTGTTTGATAAATTGTTATCGAATGACTTTTACTTCTGGTAAAAACTCAAAAAATGACTGCAAACCAAGTTCCATTCCAAATAATTAATTATTTGATTGAGAAATTTATGGTACACTATGGAAAACACTGTAAATACCAATATTTAAATGAAGAAAGTGAAGTTCCAGGACAAAAAATGAATTTCCAGGAAAATGGAACTAATTCCAGACTTTTTCCAGAACGTTGTACAAATTCCAGGTTGTCCAGAATGTTTAAGAACCTCCAAAAATTCGTACTGCAGTATGGGGGAGACACAGAACTGAACCCCAACTCAGTTCAGTATAGGTTAGGTAATTGATCATAGTAGTTCAAATGTACCATTTTTAATTTATTGAAAAATCCAAGTTGTAGTTGAATTTTCGTTTGAAATGTGAAATTGAAATAAAATTTATGAATTATTTTAGACTATTCATTAAGAAGAATATTGTTAAATCACATCAAGGCCCTAAATATTTAGAAAATGATCTTCCGTTGAATTATAAAGTCCAAATGGAAATATTAATAAAAAAAATTTGCTAAAAAGAATGAAAATAAGCTAAAAATGAGAATTTTTGAATAATAAGTGAGCAAAAGATTTATCAGAATACACATTGAGCAATTTAATAATCCCCCTACCTGAAACACAAATACCCCGTAACTCAAAATTTTCACCAGCGGGTCCACCAGCAATACAAAATAATTAATTATTAATTAATATATGTAAACTTACTTTTGTTTTATCCTGGCCACTTCTCTTTCTTCCTGGGAATAATATTGCGAAAGGATAGCTCGACATTCGGCTAAAGTCAGATTCAAAAATTGGGCAACTTCGCAACTAACTTCCGGAGTATTGTGACTGTCCATTAAATACAATTTGACAACGTCTTCGTGGGGTCCTAACAGAACCCTGGTCAACAACGGATATTCGTCATCTTTCAACCTACGTTGCTCTTCAAAATTTAATTATCAATAACGAGGAAACTGAAATTGAATTATTCACAAACTCACCCCCGTTATCTCTGACGACAAATAAAGCGAAATGTTGAGGATCGCTTTCAACTTTATATTTTTCTAATAATAAATTTATGACTTCACTGGTATTGACTAGAGACGTTACCCATACACTCATTTGACTACCGTGGGGCGGTGTAAAGAAACTGGTCTCACGGTCATAGAAATGACCGTTTATTGAACATCTTCTTTTGACTTTACTTCTCGATAAACGTTTTCCTGGTCTTCTTTTTATTGCAGTAGAACCTAAAAATAATTAAGTACGTCTGAACTTTATATTTAATACTATTACTACCCTTAATTACACTTTCAAGTCTTTCAGGATTTTACTAAGTACAAATCCAGCTCAGAAAACCCAAATGGTGTATATTAAATGCTGTAGTGGTAGTAAATGAGGTTTTAAGTATGATTACCACCAATACGTCCCTAAAAACTACTTCTACACATGGTACTACAATCCTATAGCCTTTATTGGGTTCAAATCTGGTTCAAATTACCCAAATAGTGTAATTTTGAATATATGGGGGTAGTAAATTATGAGATAAGTATAAATACCACCAAGGGTTCCCTATAAACTACTTTTTTACATGGTACTACATCCCTATAGTCTTTACTAGGTCCAAATATGGTTCGAAATACCCAAATAGTGTAATTTTGATTATATAGGGGTAGTAAATTATGAGATAAGTACAAATTACACCAAGGGTGCTCCATAAACTACTTTTTCACATGATTCTACAACCCTATAGCCTTTATTGGGTTCAAATCAGGTTCGAAATACCCAAATAGTGTAATTTTGAATATATGGGGGTAGTAAATTATGAGATAAGTATAAATACCACCAAGGGTTCCCTATAAACTACTTTTTCACATAATACTACATCCCTATAGTCTTTACTAGGTCCAAATATGGTTCGAAATACCCAAATAGTGTAATTTTTAACAAATAGGGGTAGTAAATGATGCGATAACTATATATACCTCCAAAAACTACTTCTACACATGGTGCTACAACCCTATAGCCTTTATTGGGTTCAAATATAGTTAAAAATACCCAAACAGTGAAATTTTTGGTTATAGAGGGATTAACCAAATTGATTTGATATAGAAATGAATTTTACGAAGAAAAAAAATTGGCAGACAAACCTTTATGCGGTCTTCTTAGTACAACTTCTTCCGGTTGTTCTGACATAGTCGATATATCCATGCTGTTCATGCTACTTCTGTCGAATTCGGGAGACTGGGCATCTCTGATTCGACCCAAACAATCGGGACCAGACATAGATCTGTTTAGATGAATACCTTGCAACAACCAAGCATCATCCTTACTCAAAGACGGCGATATCAATGGGATTTTGTCTTCACTAGTGGTACCGTTAGTTAAGCAAGCTTTCAAGGTGCTATCAGCGTCCGTTACCATTGAAGACACATCATTTTTTATTGTTAACGATAAACTGTAAAAAAAATTAATTAACTAAAACAGAAAAATAAAAAAAAATGTGTATTTACCTTTCGGTTTTCGTGCTACTGCTAGATCCACTGGTACTTTCAAAGCTGGTTTGGGAAGGTAAAGTTACCGGCATTGTTTGATACAAATGATCAGCTATGTCGATTTTTCGTTCGACCCGGAGTAATTCGTCAAGTTCATCCCATTCCATAGATTTAACGTCCAATTTAGAAGGCAACGTCACACTTTTGATCACATTATGGGGAGAATTACTATCAGTCACACTCGAATCCAGAGATTCCGATCCGCTTTCTATACCTGTATCAGATCTGCAAGACATGGCATCACCAGATGTTCTTTTTTCAGAGGAAATAAGTGTATAATACCTTGTAAGATCATCCGAGCAAGTGGATATCTCATTATAACTACTGTCTCTTGAAATATTTTGGATATCGTCGTCTGTATCGTATTCAGGACTAGAAGATCTATAAGAATTCCTCTTTCTTACAGTAACTACTGTACGTTGATCGTCATTTTCTTTAAGGTGGATGACTCCGTGAATACCCCAATGTATACGCAACGAACCTTCCAATATAAACCTACCGTTTACTTCTCTAGAACGAATTTCACCGCTTTTACCTTCATAAAATTGATTATAAACCTAAAATTAATCAAAAATTCAATTACATACAAAAATATCTTCGTTAATATGGTAAATACTTTAATTTTCGTTTCCAAATGAGATCTAGGAAGTGCAGGACCATTACTGAGCTTCGGCGGATCTTTTTGGGCACCAAAACTTTTGTGAGACTCTACCCTAGTACCATGACCAAATAATTGAGGACCGAATAAGGCCCCATAACAAGGAACGTGACAATAAGGAACTCCTTTGTGTTCTGCATGCTGACCGGGATTCAATCTTTTTCCACATTCTTCACATCTCAAACATTCCGGATGCCAATTATATCCCAACGATTGTTTTCTTTCGGCTAAAAAGGACAGGAAAATATAGTATGTTCTGGTAAACTCCTGATCGGCAGAAAAGTTATTTTTCAGCATGACAACGATCCCAAGCATTCCTCGAAGCACGATCAACTCATTCTGCTGTCTCAATCCACACTTTTACGAATTTTCGTACATATTTTATTAAGTATTATGGATAATTTTGATGCCATCTATCGCACTTGGTCCTATCTCGAACAATATTTGATGTTAGATATAAATAAATAAATAATCATAATTATGGTAGTTTATTTGCAAGGTATTCCTGTACATTTTCTATATTGGAAACATATATCAAATATATTTACCTTAATTAGGTAAGTTATTAAGTAAGAATACATTTGAAGTAAATTGCATATAAACATTCGAATAATTGAGATTTTTTTATAACTTACCTATAAATATTATAACAGAAGCTTCATTTTTTATTGCAATATTACTAAAATAATACTAGAACTGAACTGTTTTCAAGTTGAAAATTGAACGTTAAATGTTTTTTAATATGACGTGATCTATACGAAAACTTGATCAAAACTGATACGTTCTGTTATATCTTACCATAAGTTAACCATACTTCAGGCTCCTCTCTACAGTTATTTGCTTGTTCCCACCTTTCATGATAAGAACAATATAAAAAACAAGGGGTGAATAAACTTACCAAAATATACGGGTTTGTGACATTTATGGCATTTCCACATATTAATTACTTTTATTCAGTTATATAAAAAAATTTAACCGACAAATTGTTTCAATGTAGACATAAGGCAAATCTATAATTGTAAATAATTAATTCTTTGTATTCCCTATCACAAACTGGACATGTCAATACTTTGACAGGATGTCATTTCTTCTTATCTTCTTCTTATCCATACGAAAATCGGGATTAGGATTTGTAAACATGATATGAAATCAGACAGTGCAAAAAAAGCGGATTATGTTTTTATAGTATTGAGTTAAGAGGGTAGGTACCAGGTTAGTAAGATCAGTTTCAATAAAATTGAAGTACTGATATCTTAGAGATCAGAAATATTCTCACTAGATATTAATTATTTATATATATATATATAAAATGATCTGTACTTTTAAGAATATTTAGCGGTGCAAATTTTATAAATAAACATTAGTAATGGTTTCCTTACAGTGTCACTTGTCAAAAACACGCGTGTATGGACATTTGTCAAAAAAATTCCTTTTAATTAAAAAATGAAATGTTTGCTTTTCTTAAATATTCTACGTTAAAATATTAGTGCACTGAAATAAATAATAATGGCCATTGGTTTCGGACAACTTACAAAGTTTGCTAATTTCTCTAGTTTAGTCGCATCTAGAAGTAGTGTATTTAAATTTGAGAAAATTCCTCAAATTCAAATTATACAAATAAACCAACAGGTAAGGAAATTAAAATAATATTTAATTGGTATAAGAAACGCAAAATTCGTTTATGCAGCAAAAATTAAACCAACAAAATTAAATTACTAGTTTGAAGACACTGGAATGGTACTTGTAGTTCATGTAGAAAATAAACAGTAAATTAAAATTAAACTAAAAGTTCACTAACTTTTAACTAATTAGTTTAATTCCTTAATTTTTTGAGGTTATGAATACAGAATACATCAGGTCAGTCTGTGTTGATGGTATTGTTTTGTTTTCCTTGTTTTTTGGTTTTGGGAATATTATTTGGGTTATAACGCCGATTTCCGCAGTGATTATTTTTAAAACTGATATAAAAAAATATAAAAAGGCAATGTTTGAAAGGCAGTAATGTCCTTTAAACAATGGAATGATAGACAGTGTCAGGAGCTTTCCACATTTGTGTGACAAAAAGGCACCATACAAAGAATTTCTATTGGTTCACATAATTTATAATTATCCTTAATTCACTCCATAAACCAAAAAATTACTATCGAAAAAGTTTAGTTTAAGGTTAATTTTGGCTGCATAAGGAAGCTTCATACAGCACTTGATTTACAAGAACTAGATCTATGCACGTGAGGATTTTGGAGTTTGACATTTTGTTTTAGTATTTTTCAAAAGCTGAAAAGAAATTTGATGAAAATAGTCGAAAGTCACGAGTAATTGATATTTTAGTAGACAACAGAGAAAGTGATAATGATCTAGTTACTAAAGAAAACGTATTAATTTTAGATAAAAATCCAAATAGATTAAGTTACTTAAGGTAAGTTACTAAATAACTAGTTTTATGATTAAATGTCTAGCGAATTTTTAGATTTGTTGATAAGACAACTCCTTTAGATAACAATTTAGATCACTATAGTAATCTGAAACCCCAACAGCAGTATAGTAATCAAAGTCAGGACGACAATCCTAATAAACCTAGCGGAGAAAAGTTGTCGAAAGTATTCAACATCCTTGCTGAATCTTTACCAAACTTATTCATACAACCTTTAGACTATACCATTTACCATCCGGATATTATATTTGAGGATAACATTAGAAACATACGAACTGTGTAAGTATTTCAAATAAACACATTTTTAATTATGCGAACACAACAAAAGGGAGTTGGACAGACTTCACATACATATATGGGATACTTATTATGTCAATTTATTTATTTTATAGAGGATTGTATAATTATGTGAAACAAGTAGCGTTGCTTAGGACGGTAGGGCATTTGAAATTTGCGTATGTGAAATTTGAAATACTGAAAATAACCAAACATCCGGAAGATTCTTCAGTTAAAGTTAGGTGGCAGATAAGGGGTATATCGGCGTTAAAAGTCATGATGACATTTTGGAGGTATAAATTATGGGATATAAAAGAATTATTCGACAAAACCGAAAGGTATTGAATCAAATTTCTTTCAAAAGTCAGGTAACGTTGTTCAAATATATTTTCTTTTTATTATTACAGTTGGTATGATGGATTTTCTATATTTTATGTGAATTCCGAAGGACAGATTATCAAACACGTTGCCGATAAAGTAAGTATCCATATAAATACGGGATGTCGTTAGAGATTTGATCGTTATTTTGTAGATGATGCCAGATTCTGATCGTTTGGTGGATACTAGTGAAAAACCGATTGTAGCAGGAGGAGCAGCGGCGGCAGTAGCAGGGGGAGCGGCGGCCGCCACTGCAGTAAAATTAGCATTAATCGGTGTAATTCCGAAATGTTCACACATAGTTTAATATCGACTAGTTTCAATCTGTATAAAGGAATCGGTTAGGCATTTGCGATATACAGTATTTATTCTACCAGAATATATTGTTGTTGATGTAATGTCGGATGTAATATAAAATTTTTTCGTTTCAGACGACTTATTTTTTATTTCCACATATTCTAATATCAAAGTTTTCTTGTGTTTTGACACCATTTGCCATTTCGTAATACTGATGTCCAATCGTTGACCCAAGTTTCTGTTATCTGCTCTTATTTAAGCAATTGTCCATTCGATGACAGAAGATCCTTTAAATTTCTAATTGTTGACCACACAGAGTCCTGAAAATCTCCCTTTGTGGACACAACATCCTCCCTTGTGAACACAGGCGCTTCTAATCTGCCTTTACGTGATGCTACTGTCCCATTATTGACACAATTTTCTGTTATCTGTCCTTATGGGATGCCACTGTCCAATTGTGACACAAGATCCTTTAAATTCCTAATCGTTGACCACCCAAAGTCATGTCAATCTCTCATTATGTACAAAAGATCCTTCCTCGTAGACACAAGCTTGTTATCTACCCTTTTTTTATGCAATTGTCCAGTTGTTGAAATAAGATCCCAATCATGTTGTCATTTGTTCTCTTTACATGCTGTTATATACATTTCGCAAGCCTATTAGCTGATAGTTTTATGTAATATTTAGAATTTAGCAAACCGATCCTCATCTATCCATTCTGCATGTTTTTTTTTCCATTAAAGAAGCTTCTATCCTAATAATTTATATTTTGTAGTAAAATGTGGTTCACTTTATTATTTCTAATATTTTCATTTGTGTTCTAGTTTGTTGTGAAGTAGTATAAAAAAATGTCTTACTTAATATGTACAGTTATTTTTTCGAAAATAAACTCTACACAGTTGTAAAATTTGCATAAAAAAGCAAAAGAAATGTTGAAAGTCTAAAAAAAACGTGTCTATGCTTCAGAAGTATACTTTTTTACATAATTTTAAATTAAATTATGCTGTACTAGTTTACTAAAGAACAATACAAAAAGTAGTTCTTTTAAATAAAAATTAGTGAAATAAAAAAGAAGAAGTTTTAAATATTAGTTGATTATTTTTTATCCTGTTGGTATAACTTCCTTACTGTCATACGTCTTCTTTTCTATCTTTTTCAAAATTAGAAAAAATTGTGATTGTATTTACTGTTTAGTGAAAATAACCAATAAAAAACATTACCTTTTAAAACAACATTATTAATTAATACCTATTAGTTATTATATTAACAAATAATATGAATACATATCTTCAATCCTTAACCTCGATTTGTTCTCAACTATTTAAATTAAAATAGACTCACCCTTTACTTTTATATGTTTACGTATAGATCCCAATTTGAATTTCCAAGAATAAGGTATAACACAATCACTTTATTATTTTTAAATACTAAAATTGGCATTAAGCATACGCTTTTAGAAAAGTACAAAATCTACTTCGAACAAATAAGTGTTACCAACTTTTCACTTTCTCAGTCGTGTAAGTTTGCAAACAGTTGTTTTTCATTGTTGCCACGTTGTATTATTTTTCCAGTTTTTACTATAGTTGACTATCAGAAAAAAAAACTCAAAAACGTTTTCGTATACTTTATTAAATAAATATTTATCACATTTTTTTTTCAATACAAATAATTAACACTATTATAAATTACATCCGATTTTCACGCGGATAAATTTCCATTTTGATGTGATTTTTGATTTTTTTTCGTATTGTTTCTCAATAAAATCTTTTCCATTCCGTGAATTGGAGATTCAAAAACTATACACAATAAAAATGCCATAGCGAAAGTTGTTATGACGTGACCGGACGTTTTACAAACCTAAAATAAATTCACTAAAACAATATCATACAATATAAAATATTGGCTAAAGGTGGTTATACACCGACCGGCAAAAAAATCGCACCTGATGTAAATATTTAAAAAATGTAATTTTAAAACGAAACATTGATGCCAATGTTTACTTACCAGTTCGAATATGCCCAAATATACAGGTTGTCTCATTATACCAGCGCTGTAAACTTCGACTAATCCATTCGCTAAATAAGCGCAATACGTCAACCTACTTGCCGGAATAAAAAATTTGTGGGATAAAAATTTATTAACTAAACCTAAAATAAACGAAAAAATTTGTGTAATTTTCAATATAAGAGTGATGCGAGGTCGTCGGGTATAAAATTTTACCTGCGTTATTAGTAACACAAGCCAAAAGTGTCCATCCGACTGAAATTGACCAACCGACTCTATGCAAAGCCGAGTAAAAAGCGTTTTCGATTATATTCGGAACATGATCTGATTCGTAAAAAACTCCAACCCCTAAAATTGAAGCTGCTCCGCAAGTTATAGCGAAAATCCACCCCAACACATTCGCGTATGTCGGTATCTTCTCACTGAAATGAAAATTGAGCGGTTCCTGTACAATAACAACAAAAAATAATCACCCTGTATATTATACTCAACACACTATTTACACTACCACTACAACAACACTTAGTAATGACGTATTAGTTTGACAGATGACAGTTTTACATAAATTTCTGTCATAGAATTAATATTAAAGAGAAACTTCCACGTCATGGCGATTAAATCGGAATGGAGTAGTGATAAATAGTAGTTCGGGCACATTTTGGAGTATGTACACCACATAATATGTTTTACGTCTAAATGCTATGTATATTATATAGACAACGGATTTATTAATGTTTTCAATACAAAATATAAAAAAATATTATTTAATGTTGATGTCAATATACCGCTGAACTTAATAACGAAATTAATCGAATATAACCGATTATAAAGAATCGAATACACAGCTGTTCGTGTATCACCTCGCTGTTGCCAGAGTTCAAATATTTCCTTTTATTTAAAAGATCTTTAACTAAAATTTTATTACCGAGAGATTGGAATTTTTTATTAGAATTTGAAAAATTTTTAAGCAAAATTGTTTTTAAATCAATAATTTTAGTAACAAAACAAATTAATCAGTTAAATAATATTTCTAATTCACTTGTATGAAATTCGTCGACGACCGATCTGGCAACGCTGTTCGAGTTGAATAAACTTCACAAGAACGAGAAGAAACGAGAGACAGAACCGTGATCGAAGTGTCAGTGTCAACAGTGAGTGGATGTGTTAACTTTAAAGTGATTTAATGTATTAATTAATTGGAATACTTACGAATTGCTTTGTATTTTATGCACCATATACGCGTAAAATAATCCTATACAGTAGGAGCTACATCTCATGTGAGTTTTTATATAATAATTTACGAAATAGAAGTTCCTTCCAAGATCATTTACTTCCCTGAAATTAATCACTAAATAAACGAATTTTTTCATATAAATTTTTAAAATTTCGCCTCTACACTTACGGCGGATAACCCATCATTGTCGGATCTAATCCCTCGATGTAAGTAATCGTAAAAGGTACGAAAATAGACGCTAGGAAACAGAAAAACAAAATGGCTTCTCCTAATTTCGGTTTTTTCCATAGAGGGTATATCACGAACGGAGCAAGTATAAAAAGATGATAATCCACCGCTAAATACCAAGATTGAAACATACACTAGAAAAAAGAAACGCTAAAAACCCCTCCCGTTCAAATTTAGAAGCTAGACTGTCATTTATAGAAGGCTGTTTAATTTCACTTACTAGATTATCGGTTCCTACGTAATTATTAATATATAGGAGATTGAGCCACCATGAATTTTCGCATCTTTCTTTTTCTAAGCTTACACGTGAATTCCATAACGGTCCCGAACCTATTCGAGGTAAATACGTGACGTATAATCCTAATATAACCGCATACGCAGGCGTCAGTCTGAAAAATTTATATTTTTGTTGTGGCAACGCTGTAAAAAAATGACCGTTTTTCGTTTTTGTTTAATTCGAAACTCACCTGATATATCTGGCTATGTATAACATTAAAAAGTTAATTTTCCCTTTTCTTTTATCCAGTTCTAATAATAAAAGTCGACACATTAAAAAGGCACTAATTAATAAAAACGTGTCGACGATAATAGGGCTGTTTATAAAAATCGCGTGCTCTGTTTTCGTGGCCGTCTAAAAAATAATAATTACATAGCAAAAGGGAATGAAATATAGTCCAGTCACTGATAGTTAAAAGACGTGGAATTTGAATTTAAGTTATATTTAGCCTTTTTCTATTAAAATCTACCGCGTGATTTTTCTTTTTATGTGTGAAAACTACTCATTGTTGCAAAAAAATGAAATTTCGTTTTAAATCATCCCTTTTTTGGGAACCACCAGACGATTTTAAACCAGATAAAAAATTTTGCTCTACTCCACCCCATTGCCACACACGAAGCACGACACCGCTTGTAAAGACGGTTTCCCGCTCATTTAACTTAATATTTTTAATATTTATCTCACGTTTAGTTTTCAATATTTAGTGATTAAAGTATTTTCCGTGTACACGTCAAATTCATATAAATGAATTGGAACGTTGCTGTAAAGTACCAGGTACTACTTAGATATAGATATAAAGGGCTTTGGGTTCAAGCTACAACTTTACGTAAACATTTTCAACCATTTGGTACCTGAGAACGAGGCTATTTCATATTTTTTACGCCTTGAGATCGACTATCTCTTTCTATTAAACGTACACCAACGATTGTTATCTTTATTCTGTATATAGTTGTAGATTGTTCCATTTCAGTGTTGCCACGTATTCTCAATTATTATAGGTAAAAACTATGACTAATAATTCAATAATTGGGCAAATATTATCAATTTATTCATTTATTTTATATAAATATGAGTAGTTGAGATATAATAAAGCAACTTATGTATGTTAAAGTGTTTTATAAAAAATATGGCCGTTGACAGATGACGTTATGTCGATTTTATTTTTATGGCTGCGGGATAAAAATATATTATCACTCAATAAGTCGTGTGACTAAGTAAGAAAAACACGTTTTTTTCACCGAAAATCGATTTTTTTCATAAAGACTAATGCAATAAATAAAATAGCGAATCCATGACCTTTACAGCTGATTGTTGTGTTTTTGGACGCGGTTCACCGACTAAAATCCATTCAGAAATTAAATTTGGATTTTTTTGATGTTTTCTGGTGTAATTGGACATGGTCTTTCGAAAGTTGGTACTACATAAACGTCATATGGATTTGACAATGACAGCGCCATCTGTGTGTCAGTTACACGACTTATTGAGTGACGTTAAACGTCTTTATCGAAGGTACTCACCTCGAGAAAGAAACTCGTATTGATAATAGGTCCCCCGAAGATGAATATCAACGAATGACCGACTAAAATAATGAACATCGATATGAATTTTATACCGCAAATCGATTCCAAATTCAGTTGGTTCGGTTTGGTGTGGAAAAATCTTCGAGTTGTGTTTATGAGAGAGAAACAGACAAGCGTTTCTTTTACGGTATTAAATTGTTTTTGTAGTTGAGAATTCGAGTTGGCGTCGACGTTTTTTCGATGATAATATAGACACCAACAATCGAAAAACGTCGCCATGACGGTGAATGTCAAAAACGCCCCAACTATAGTTCTAAATAACGAAAAAACAATTTTATAAATAACAAATTATATTATGCGACAGAACAAATTTTCCTCAGTCCGCCCCTTTCCAAGATTTCTTATAAATGGGAATCCATGACACGTATTTTTGGCTAAAGGTGATTAGTTCTAACAATTTATTGAAAAAAAAATAATAAATTATAAATAGAAGATATTACTTTTGGTGAAAAAATTTGATAATAAAAAATATTTTTAAATAAAACGAGGATTTTCAGTTACAATTCCGCGAAAATGGCAGAATTTAAAGTTTCTACCATAACCGGAATATTAGTCACTACCTTTTAAAGGTGATATCTCGAAGCAATCACCTCTTGAATTTTATCGTATTAATTTAGATACTCCCTGTTTATTATTTTTGAAATTATTAGATAAGGAAGAGAATATGATAAAAAAATATGGTAAATGAGGTCGGGATGGGGAAGGGGGAGAGTTTTTAAGGGTGAAAACAGTTTATCTCGAACGTGTAAAAATTATTATAAACAATTATGAACTTTAACCCTGTATATTTCTCAAAACTGTGAAATTGAAGGAATCCAATATTAAAAGTCACTTAGACACACGTTTTCTCAATTGATTTATGTCAAAAATATATCGATATCTCAACTGGTTTTCGAGATATGGAACTTTTTATACGAGCGTGTCAAAAATTTTCCCAAATTTATCGATTTTTTGAGATAATTTTTAATTGTACATTTTTATATTGAAAGAATATAAAAAACTATGGTATACCATGTATTTTTGTCCGAAAAATCCAAAAATCATGTTAGTTCCCAGATCAAATGTATAGTTTACCGAGAAATTCAATTTTCATGAATTTTTCTCCTATAATAATTTTTTTACCGAGAAGCTGATATATTTTTCGAACTCCTCGTATCAAAAATCCCTTTTCTACAGAAATTAAAAACTGTTTGGACAATAATTCGATTTATCATTCACCAAAAAATGAACTATTTGGTAGCGGCGAGTTCAGTGACCCAGACACCACTGTCTGAAGCACGAACACGATATGTTTCGACAGTGTTGCCGAACTTCTGTCGATTCGCGATAAACCGCGGCGTTTGAATGAAAATAAACTGAAGGTTCTAGGGGGAACTTATTAATATATAAAATGTACAGGGTGGTTCCAATTAAATTTTAAATGGACGAAAACTTGACTTACCCATAAATTATTTCTCCAGTTGTTATTGGTAATATTTTATCAGTTTCGCACGTTGGGGGATTATCATCAATAAAAACATCGTATTTTGGGGAGAACGAAGAAAATATACTGCGGACAAATATGTCTGCATCGTGCGTAGAACAAGAAGATGGTAAACAAATCGACCAATGCAGGAAATTTTTATCAAAAATCGATCTATTTCTCTAAAAAAAAAACCCCTGGCGTCAATTTTTGAAACTAAACATTGTATTTGGAAAACATTTTATGTTACTACTATAAAAATGGTACTAACTTTGTAAATATAATATTTATACGTACCCCCATCGCCATATTCTCGGTTCTAGTATGTTTTGAAGGATCGACAAAATTTTTTTTCAAATAAATATCAATCAAACAGTACTGTACTTTAACGATATTAGCGCCATATTCATTTATTTTGACGCACTCATCAAAATTACCAAGCTGGTAATAGTTTCCGTATAAAATATTTTCCGGATGCTTAGAAAACGAATCAATCACTAAAAATCAAATTTTTTTTCAAATTATTTCCCGAAGAAAACAGATTTTCATCTCCAAATGTTCAAAATGATGTAGATTTAATGCAATACGTGGCAGTATCGAGTGTTGCCTGACTAGTAGGTATGTATACCATTTTCTTATAGTTAATTTCATATAATCAGAATAAATTGTAAATAAATACGAAATTATATAATTTTCCGACGTTATCATCAAATAAATTAACTTACTTTCTAATGCCCATCTCTCTTTTCGCCCTATGGCTTCTAAAACGTATTTAAAATCTTTAACGCAATCAGGATTTGAAATATTTTTGATAGCACCTTGTATTATATGGAAACTAGCGTTGAAATTTATATATTCCGTTGCTTCAGTAGCTATTGGTGAATTAAGTTCAACATTTCCATTATTTTCGGCATTATAATACGTCGAATTATTACCTTAAAACAAATAAAACGATAAATACGGTCCATATATTTTAGAAACTTGTAATGTTGGTTGTCTATTTAGTAGAAGATTCCAACTAGCGTCAAGAAGAAATCAACCATAAAAAAGAAGAAGAAAAGTCATGTCATTTACGTTATCCGTTATCGACATTCGTTTTACGTTATTTTTATTTTATTTTATCTTTATGTATAATGTTCTTGTGCAAAAGTGAGTGTAAAAGAATGCGAAGACAACAGTTCATTATTTTCATGTTGAATTCCGACACAGTCGTACAGAGTATGTATATATAATTAAATAGTAATTTGATAAGTTTCCGTTATTTCAAACTAGTTTTTGATTGCGTTTATAATTTATGGAATGTTTTAATATTGTTTACTTTATCGATTATCAAAATTTTCATTGGCGTTCTTCAATTTCATGATATTAAAATAGTGTATTGCCTATATGACCAGACGTAAAAAATAACGTTCAAGGATATTACCTCCAAATACACTTTGTTAAATTTCAACTGCACTTCCTTTGATTGTAATTAATGACTTTATTTATTCATCAGTAATTGTCGGCATAATTAAATCTCGGCTTTTGAACTTGAATTTATTCTGAAGAATGGATGTTTTTAAAGGTTTCACTTGTTTTACTTCATATTAAATTGTAATAAGATAAATGTTTTGATTTTTTTATCGTTAAAGCTTGTTTCACACGAAACGGTGAATTTAAATGATTTAACATGAAAGGACAGGGCCATTTATTGAATTATAGAAAATAGAAATTCGTCAATTACGTCAGAATAAGTTTGTAACAAATAGATTTGGTTGAAAACCGCGTTTTTTGACATTTCAGTTCATCTATGACCCAATACAAGTTTATTAAATTCTTATTATCAACATTAAAATGAAAATTTAGGATAATATGTTGTTTACATAATATTAATTTTGAAATTATATGATTAAGATTTATTTAAAATGTCCTTATTTTATTTTGAGCTTTAATAATTCGATTTTAACCCTTTTGACGATATAATAAATTCTAAAATCGCCCTAATACGTTACATTTATTAATAAATGAAAGTTTTGTACTAAATTTCGACTTTATATACCATTCATAAGATGGAATTAGAAATAAAACTCGTTTTTTCTTCGTGGGACAACGTGTATAGTAATTTGAGTACGCATCACAGAATATCGATTTATAAACAATTAATATCAAATTTGTGCTTACCTGGCAATTCCACATACACAGAAACATTATTCATATTTTTTAATAAACCTGTATCGCTATTACCCGATACCCAATTATTAAAAATGAAAAATACCGCAAAAAATTTCTTTACCGCCCTCGGGAATATGTCTACCATTTTATTTTTCGACGAAAACAATGTAGAATGAAGAACTGAACTCACTCTTCTGATACCGCAACGAAAGTTTTGAAAATAATTCTTGGAGGCGCACGTGTAAACCTTGCCGCCGATGCGATTCAACAACAGGTGGGAGAAGAAGTGTTTACAATAATATTGTTTTTGTTTGAGCGTTTAAGCATCGTACAAAAATTGCTACGATACGAGGGAGATTCGAAAAGTACCGAATCAAACGAAAAAAATATTTTTTTTTTACATTATTATTGATATGAGATATTCTGCGCGCTCTTTCTATGACCTACTTTATGATAAAGGCGGTTTTAAACAACGGGGTGATTTAACTGGAGAAAATGTTCGACCACAGAGTCATTTTTTTCAGTGTAGGAACAGAAAATAACCGAGGGAATTAAATCTGTCGAATAGGGTGTATTAATACTTTATTCTTAACCATATACGGCCGTTTTTTAGTAGTCTATATATGGATTTTACATTTACCTACTATTCTGCTTGGTAAAGAAATCCATAGGTCAATGAACCATTTTGATTTTTCAATATATCGAATTGAAAGTAACGTTCAGTCGAAATATTTTTAAATCCAGTTAATGTTACGTCATTTTTGACCTTTTACAACATCCTGTATATAAAAACGAAATTATAATTTGTTTACTATTTTATAAAAGTTTCCATAGCTTCTTTTACTAGCAATTATGTTTTGATATTTCCAAAAAAAAAACTTCAATTAATTCAAAATTATTGTAATTATAAAAATGCTATCTCATATCTAAATTTGTGTATATACAAGGTGTACCACGATCAATATAATTAACGAAAACTACTGGAAAGTTTTTTTTGTTGGAAATTTCGTAGTTTGAGTTCTATTCCATTTTCCAAACCATCAAATTTGTCGATCGTATCAAAAAGTATACGTTGGAATCAAATTTCTTTGCCCCTAGCTACTTTTTTATGTTTGAAAACGCGAAATAGTCACTGGGAACTAAATTACCGAATATATTGTTCACCGTTGATTAATAATTTTATTTGGTCGCCCTGTACGTTGAATCTCGATCGTCTCTAACAGTTTGTTGTTGAAAAAAATTGTTATTCGTCATAATAGTCGGGTTTTGCGACCAACGTGATTCATAAACATTATATTTAACCGACTACAACGAAGAAACTAGTTTGAATTCTGAATAATGTTGAAATCGGTATCATAAATCAACTAACAATATATATTTCGCTTGTTTGGTAATGATGTCGCGTATGTACGTGAATAATATCCTAGAAATGCCGCCCGATGCAGGAAATTTTACATCGCTTTGTATGTGCAAAACAACGCTTCTTCAAAGGTCACCTCTCTAATGGGAAACATACTAATATGTCTATTAAACTTGAATGAACTTGAGACGTTTTATTTTTTGTTCTTCTATAATTTTTTTCTTTTCATATTCCATTGTTATTTACGTGTTTCGTATGTGTACAGGGTGTAGTTTTAATAAAAATGTATATTCTTTATATTTTGAATTTAGTGAGGTTATGATTGATAATAATATCGACCAAATGTCGATCGGTAATATTTGTGTGTGTGTATGTAATTCAGAAAACTTTTTACACAAAGTTATATTTAATTCGAGGAAAAGAATTTTGCTAAATTTCTTATTATCCCGCAAGTCCGAATAATTAATTACGATATTTCATTTTTTAATGACCTCAAATAGCCACGTCACGAAATATAAATCAGCTGGAAGAGAAACGCAACGTTGCCAGCTTTAAATTACTGTCAATAAATAATTGTAAAATAAACAAGTGTCATGAAGTTCTATTATGTTGATTTAGACAAAGAAGATACAAAAATTTGAAATATTGTATCCAAATTCATATGAATCGTGTAATTTTCACGAGCATCACCCAAAAAACTTTGACTAAGTACCGAATAAATCAAATATTTAGTCATTACATAATTTATAGAAGAAAGAAAAGTTATAAGCTTCAATTGCGAAAATTGCGATATTATGTTACCCAAATAAACACGAATCACAAAACTTTATTCTGGAGAAATAAATTTCATTTTTCAATTAACATGATATGGAAAATACCACATCTACTTTCATTATAGACAATTTGGCAACATTGCTAGCAAAATTAATTGTCGGACCCATTATGACCGTTGCGTTTAGATTTTTTGTTACTATGATGAAATAGGCAGTTAGCCGTGTTGCCAACTCGGATTTTAAAAAAATCGTAGGTTGATGAGAAAAATACTTTTTCTATGAATCGAATAAAGAAGTGTAACAGAAAATTAACATAACAAATATAATTAGATTATTAACTTGATTTCCAAGAGGTGAAGTTGTCTGTGGTAGCCATTTTTATTCTATGGGAATTTAAATTTATACATAAGTTTAATAATAAAATATTCGCTATTTATTTTTAAGACACTTTTCGCGAAAAGTAAGTCCATTAGCGTGTTAGGTGATATCGGATTGAATTTATTAATTTTCCGTAAATAGACGTAGGTTTGGCAACGTTCGCAGTTAGATAAATAGTTCGGCAGATTACGTGGACCGGTAACACCCGAAACTTTTGAAGGCGTGGCGAGTTGTCGTTAAAAAAGGCGGAGTTTCAAGCTCGGGGAAGCCATTAAATTATCATCTACCCAACGACAGACGGACACAAAACCTACTAGAGATTTTTTACGTCACACAATCAATATACGAGGCAACATATTCTATCAGATGATCATACAACTGTCATTAGTGAGATTTCTTAATAATTCCGAGTTTTATTGCCAAATTTAGTTGATAAAACTTGTCGGAAATTGGGTGTAAACACATTGATATGCTATCGAATATATTTAATAAAATTATTTTACAAAAATTAAAATACTAAATTGACTTTTTGATTTTTTTTTAATCGTTGACACAAATCAACACTTTTCAATGCCGCACCGTCAGCTAGATGTTCATAAACGTATTTATTTGTGCCTAGAAGAAAATAAATAGAATTGATTTATCTATACAGGGTGATTCGGAAGTTCCAATCAATCAATTTAGAGAGATTTATTTGAAAAAAAGCAGAATCAAGAAACGGGGATAGGAAATCGATAAAATATTATCAAATAAATAAAATAAAGGGAAATCCATTGAAAATATGAAAAAAACTTACGAGGTAACGTCAAAAAATGACAAATTAGAATCTAAGACGTGGCGTTTTCGGTCCACTTGTGGTCGTAGTTTAAAGAAACATTTTTATTATTAATAAAACGCCCTGTATATCACTACGTATATCGATATTCTTATCATAAATTGTTGTTTACATTCTCTATAAACTGATATGATCGAAACTTCCAAACAATTACGTATATTTTTCGAATAACCTCACCTAAATTTGAAGGTTTGACTACTATAATTTGCTTGATGTTCACAACAAAGTCCCCCTCTCCGCCGTTAATTTTCCTTTAAAAAAAATGTTAAAAAATATGAATTTTTGCTACAATAAGAGTCTCCAGAAGAACAAAGATCGAAAAAAAAGCACGTTAGTTACATGCGAAGAATTCCTGAAGGACATTTTTAAAAACAATACCATTGTATCTAATGTCGTAAACATGTATCAGCATTTATTCTATTTTTGTATGAAATAACGTAAACATGTATCAGCACTATTTTACTATAAATAAGATGTTTGTAAACAATTCGATGATATTTAATGTTTATAATTAGTTCGATCTTGAGATTAATTATATTCATATAAATATTCAAAAATAAAGTTTTTAAAAATATATTTCGAAACCCGAAATATATAATTGGCGCAGTCATTCGGATTAGTGCGGTCGCGAGTTTACGCAAAGTGCGATAAAGTTCCGGCTAAGTACTCCAGTACCTCAGCACTAGATCTACGTACTCAACGAGGGACAGGACTTCAGATAGCTGTAAGTGCCAAGTCTCCTTATTATTTTGATTCCTTATTATCCATCCTTATCAGAACTTTGAATAGGGAAGAGATAATTTAATAATTTTAAATATATTATTTTATGAACGATTTTGATAAATTATTAAATACATTCAGTGAGTTAAACTTAAAAGATAATTCAGAATATATAAAAATGGCAACGTCAAATCCAAAAACCCTAAATTGGGATTTATTTAAATTAAAGTTAGAGAATATTAAACCTTATTATGGAAATAAAAATACATTAAATAAATTTATAAATCGATGTGAGAACCTTATAGAGACGTATTCAGTCTATAATGATCAAGATATTAATAATCACGTATTAGAATGCATACAAGAAAAATTGATAGATAAAGCCGAGTTAATGGTGGGAAATAGAATTGAGTTGAATACATGGTTTAAATTAAAAGAAGCCTTGATTCAATGTTTTGCAGATAGGCGTGATTTAGATTGTATTTTACAAGAATTAACGAGAACACGACCATTTAAAAATGAAAATTTAATAGCTTTTGGTAACAGATTGCAATTATTAAAAAGTCAGACTATACAAATTATAAGTAATAATTTAAACTTAGGAGAAATCGATAAAAGATGTCAAATTAATCATTGTGAGAAAACAGCTTTGAACACCTTTATTGCGGGATGTTCAGGCGTTATACGTAACAATATGTACTTAAAAAAGCCTAATTCTCTGGAAGACGCTATGGCTTATGTAGACGAGTTTGAAAATTTCGAAAAACTTTATGGTCAATTTTACGAACCTAAAGTTAAATATAATAATAATAATAATACTAATGTTCAAATGAATCCATCAAGAAATAATAGAAACAATCAACATAACAATTATAATTCTTTCTACCGACAACCTAATAATAACAATCATGACAGATATAATAATTATGATAGAAATAATAATAACTATTATAATGAAAGATACAATAATAATAATAACAATAATTTCCCTAGTCAACCTATAAATGTAAATCCAATACCACAAAGAAGACAAAATTACCCAACGAATGCGCAAATATTTGGTCCTAGGAAAAATGTTTTCCGCCCGAACCAAATACCTGTTAATCGTTTACCTAGACCTGAACCGATGTCAACGACATCAAGAAATTTTTCTGACAGACCAAGTAGACGTATAAATAATAATAATAATTATAATAATAATAATACAAATAATAACAAATATATTAAATCACGAAATGAACCGAATTTTACTTCTGAAGAACTATATAATAATAATTACAAAAATAAAGAAGAAGAAGAAGAAGAAATAATTGATTTTCACCATTTGTTTGAACACGACGAAGATAATGATCGAATTGTAAATTTTCGGAAAGAGCCTCGGAAAAAGAATCAAACATAGAAGAAATAAATTTTACTCCTAATGATGCTTTAACATATTTTGAAAATTTCATAGAATCTAACGAATCAGAACCCAGTGAACAAATAATTGAAATAAATTTCACATCTAATAATTCCTCACCAGAAATAAAAATCAAAGAATCAGAATTAAATCATTGTAAAGAAATAAATGAACAAGTAGAACTAGATCTTAGTAAATTATTTGATAAAGAAGAAAAAGATAAATTAAATGTAACAGAAAAGAATTCACAAGAAAATATTATAATGGTAGAACAAATGAATAATGATACAAAAGGAGAATTAGAATTATTTGATAAAGTGGAATTAAACAATACAGGATTAGATAAAATAAAAATGAATGAAAAGGATAATGAAATTGAAGTAAAAGAAAATGTAATAGAATTAAACAGAGAAATAAATGAAATAAATAATGATATGACAAAGGACGAAAAAGATATAAATGATGTTATAAAAATAGATAATGATATATTAGAAAAAGAATGTTATGTTATAAAACCTGAATTAAATACAAATATATTAGATATACAGAATCAAAGTAATATCATTGATAAAAGAAAAATAAATAATGAAAATGACGAAGTTGAGATTAATTATGAAACAATTAACAAAGAATTTGATAAAAATAATAATGAAATAAGTTCAAAATATTTCAATAGAAAATTAAATGCTATATTAAATGAAAAGATAATAGAAGAACAATTTTGGAAAAATAGATATTATCATTCGTTGAAATGGTACGCAATTCAAGAAATTATAAAATGGATTTTTATACAAAGACTTTTCTTTCTTTTTTATTATTATGTTATAAGAATAGATAAGATTTAGAATTAATGGATAAAAAATAAGTAAAACATAAAAATTAAATTAGTAAACTTTTAGAAACTTTAATAATAAAAACTTATTATTAATTAGAGTATATATAAGAAATTTAATAATATAATCCATAACTTTGTTTATTCAACTAATGGGAAAAGAAAATAATATAAAAAATTCAAATTATAATCAGTATAACATAAATGAATCACTTAAAACAATACCTATAACTTTAAATGAACCCCTTAAAACTCAACCATTTGAAATAAATCAATACGAAATTCACAATTTTAATTATTCAAAAGAAGATTAAAAACTAATTAACGAAAATTATAATTGGCACGAAACTTATAATTGGTGCAAAAAATAAAATAGATATAAATCAATTAATCAAAACAAACCTATGAGTTCAGAAGACGTAGAAAACTTTATTAATAATTGTGAAATGTGTTAAATGAATAAATATAATATAAACCCTTCAATTAAATTTGATTTGATATGTCAATGTTATTAAGATAGTAAATCTTTCATATTCAACAATAATGAGAAAATGTATCTATTTCTCTTACGGTCAAGCATATTCAATGTCAAGTGTGAATGGAACTTCAGTTGTTGATAACATATTAAATTACGTTACTCATCATGGGTTACCTTATAAAATAACAGCTGATTGTGGTTCAGAATTTAAAAATAATGACCTACAAGATTTTTGCAAATTACACAAAATTGAGTTACATTATACCACGTCTAAAAATAGCAATTCTAATTCACCTGTTGAACGTTTTCATTCCAGTTTAATCGAACATTTTAGGTGCATAAAAGAAAATAATAATGATTGGACTCCCAATCAATTGATAAAACACTCAATATTAGCATATAATAATTCAATTCATTCAATAACACAATTTACGCCATTTGAAATTATTAAAGGCCATATAAATAACCCTGATCCATTCGATTTAAACGATCATTTAATAATATCTAATTACATACAAAATCACAAAGAAACCTCCAAATTATTATATGAAAAAATTAAAAATAGAAATGCTAACATTAAAGAAAAAATAATTAATAAGAGAAATGAAAACAGAAACGATCCCCCATCCTATGAAAACCAAAACATAGCCTACATAAAAACAAAATTTCGAGACAAGAAACTACCTAAATTCAAAAAAGCTGAAATTGTAAAAGATTCTGGTATATTATTAGAAACAAACAAAGGGACATATCATAAAAATATAATTAGAAAACCAAAAAACTAAAACAAAAAATTGTTACAGATAATGAAGCTGACAATAGTATTAACGTTACTATTACTTTACAAGATGACCAAAACAGAAGACATAACAGTTTCGAACGTAAATAATTTATTATTACCTATCAATTTAGGAACTAGTAATCTTATACATAGTAAACATACTTTCATATATTATATAGATTTAGAATTCATTCATAAACAAATCAATAATTTAAAACAATATTATTATAACCTAAGAAATAATTTATCTCAAGTGAACGCAACAAATCCTATTTCATACCATAACTTAGCTGAACAATCATTGAGTAGAACAGAAATTTTAATTAACACATTAGATAAAAAATCAGAAAATATTTACCCACATTTAAGATTGAAAAGAGGATTAATAAATGCTGTAGGCAAAATAGATAAATGGCTTTTTGGAACTTTAGATTCGGACGATGAAGAAAGATATAATAACGCTATAAATGTCCTACAACAAAATCAGAAACAAATAATTCACGAAGTTAATTTACAGATATCACTACATAAAAAATTAATTGATCATTATAACGAATCGATTACGACTCTATGGGATAATCAACATAAACTTTTTGATAATATAGAGAAATTTCACATTTCAATTGAAAACAAAATAATAACTTTAAATAATTTTATAACATTTCAAAGTACAATTTCACAAATTAATCTGGATTGTCAGAGTTTAATTACATTGATTGATAATATTGAAAATGCAATAACGTTTTCTAAATTAAATACAATTCATAGCTCAGTTATATCGAGCCAAGAAATTTTAGAAATGATAAAATATTTAAGTACCATTTATAATGAAGAACAAATACCAAAATTTAGTAATATTTTGACATATTATCTCTTTCTTGGTTCACAAGTAACCTTTTCCAAATCCAAAATAATATTTGCTACCCATGTTCCTATCCTAAAACCTAAAACCTATGAATTTTTCCATTTATACCCCGTAATTCAAAACCATACAATATTTATACCTCCGCAACCTTACTTGGCCAGAAGTCAAAAAGAAGTTACTTTCATCAAAGAAGAATGCCCCGAATTAGAAGGAAAATATTATTGTAAAGAAACTTTCAAATTACAAGATGACTGTACTGTTGAACTTTTAAATGGACATTCCGGTAAAAATTGTGTAATTCGTGAAATTAATCTTCAAGAAACAATATTGGAACAAGTAACAAATGATGAACTTTTAGTGATTCCAAATTTTGAAACTGATGTAATTTCTAAATGTGTATCAGACCGCTATTTTAAATTAATGTATCCATCACTTATAAAAATTCCAAAAAATTGTAATATTCAAGTAGGAAGTGAAATTTTCTCAACCAATGTACAAATTAAAAAAGGGAAATCAATAATACTACCGAAATTAAACTTTAAATTTTTGAATAATGAAATTTATAAATCTCCTAATTTAACTAATATAGATTTTAATAAATTGTATGAAATTAATAACATCGCTAAGAATATAAAATCAATTCATGAAATTTATAATCCACAAAGTCATGTATCGATAGAACTATTTACTGTAATCATAATAATTTGTATAATTTTCATAATATTTTGGATAATTCGAAAATATAAATATAAGTTTGTAAGAAAACAGAAAATAGAAGAAATGAAGAAAGAAGACATCGAATTAGAAGAGGAAAGACAACAAAGGATGAAAAATACCTCCGTCATTTTTCATTCTTAGGGATGGAGGAGTTACATGCGAAGAATTCCTGAAGGACATTTTTAAAAACAATACCATTGTATCTAATGTCGTAAACATGTATCAGCATTTATTCTATTTTTGTATGAAATAACGTAAACATGTATCAGCACTATTTTACTATAAATAAGATGTTTGTAAACAATTCGATGATATTTAATGTTTATAATTAGTTCGATCTTGAGATTAATTATATTCATATAAATATTCAAAAATAAAGTTTTTAAAAATATATTTCGAAACCCGAAATATATAATTCGTTCAGGCCTTTATTATGAAGCAAAACTGTGATTTTATACTTTCTACTGATGAGAACTAATCAGATCAAAACCGGTCGATAGATTGTTGCTATAAAAAAAAAAGAAAAACGTGACATCATTACTTTCTCCTGATGAGATCCAAAAAGATCGAAACCGGTCGACGTGCTATGCCTTTCTCCTTACGATCGATAAGATTCACCTCGTAGTTATAGAAAGATTAGATTTTTGTTTCCAAATTATTATTTTCAAAAAAATACGAGCTGATAGTAGAAAATATCTAAATAAATATTAAACTCACCTCGTATATCAAGATTTTTTTTTATTATTTGCAATAACGTGACAAGTTTTGTAAAATTTTAAAATATAGTAAACAATGTTTGTTAAAAAATAAGATTTTTCAACATACCTTGTATACAATTAAAAAAAGTGCTGATAAAGATAAATTTTTTTAATGTACTTACTCTATAGAAATTCCCCCGGTTTCCGTTATGTAGCTTATACGTACATAAAAATAAAGTTTTTCGTCTCTATATTTGAAACTTGTATAATCATCCACGTACAACGTCCCTTCGGCTTCTCCATTCTGAAAAGAAAAGAAACTAGAATTCTAGCGGAGTATTTCGTCTTTAAAAGTCTGGCAACGTTGTTAAAATACATACAGAATCTAAGGTAATGTATAAATCGAACGGATCTGACTGCATATCAGTTGTAGAGTATCGTTTTTCATTTTTTCTTGCTATAATACTGCCTCCTTTATAGAAATATGGCGACTAAAACAAATATCATTTGTGTTGTTTTTTAAATAGTCAATTAAATTGTAATATTTTTTCACTTACTGTATTTATATCAACAGTAATAATCGTCGAACTATCACCGGAGAATATTTTATAAGAATCATCGTCTATCCTGTACCAGTAAATATCTTTAGTACCTGGGAAACTCACATTTACACTTTTAGCTCCTTTATCCATAACAGGTCTAGCCAGAATAGACGAGCCTTCAAAATATTAAACATTTTTGCTTGAATTAAATACAATCAAAAGTATTTTCACCAAAGTTATAAGCAAATAATAAACGTAACCTCTAAATATGATTGAACTATCGTTAATTTGAACTAAAATCCGTTTGGTAGAAAATAAGCCACATCTAGTACAAACATTGACAAATTAAAAATTTTCAATTTTTCTATGACCAGCGTAGAACTATGGTTTATGTTGGCAACCGTTTTATGATATTTGACAATTGACGTTATATATTTCTCATTTCTAGAAAAGTCGTTTATGTTACAAATATTTTTGATTTTTAATTTCTTTAATACTCTCAGATAGTTTATAAGTGAGATTTGTGTATTTTATACATATTATGCCATCAAATTGTTGAAAAAACTTTCTTGAATTGCGAAATTGGACTTGGATTTCAAACATAAAATCAACCGTAAGTCAAATAAAAAATTATAATAACATGATTTATATTGATTAGCTAGTTAAAATAAATACTAAAACTAATTTCATACAAACAAATATCATATATATTTGTATGTTTATTGCTAGAAATGTTTATATAGTATTGTATTTAAAAAAACGACAACTATAAGGCTACTTATTGGAAGTTTATATCAGTTTTACAATATAAGGATGATTTTCACGTAATAACTGAAATTCCATGTGATTTTCCATTAGTAAAATTGATTCTATAAGTGGTTATACACAGGATGTAACATAAATAAGTGAAAACGTTTCAACTTGAGCTTAAAATATTGAGATTGAGATGGAATATGAATTGCAGGTTGTTTTAATTAGAAAAATTTAAAAACTTCATAAATACTAAAACTAATTTCACACAAACAAAAATCATATATATTTGTATGTTTATTATGGCTAGAAATGTTTATATAGTATTTATTTAAAAAAAGTACAACTATAAGGGTGCTTATTGGAAGTTTATATCAGTTTTACAATATAAGGATGATTTTTACGTATTAACTGAAATTCCATGTGATTTTCCACTAGTACAATTGATTCTATAAGTGGTGATATACAGGATGTAACTTAAATAAGTGAAAACGTTTCAACTTGAGCTTAAAATATTGAGATTGAGATGAATATGAATTGCAGGTTGTTTTAATTAGAAAAATTTAAAAACTTCATGTACCCAGTACTTTGAAATTATTTGCTACGTTTTTATCATGTTTGATAGGGACTGTAAACCGCAAAAAATGATTTCGAATGTTCAATTTGTTCAAGAAATTTCAATATTTCAACCTCAAGACTTGACAAATAAAATGTTTTTAATTATTAACGAAACATGCTACGTTATTTATTGTTCTTTGGTATTTTTGATATTTTTCGATTATAAATCACTACTTGCAACTTGTTTTTCCTTTTTGGAAACAACATTTAGCAGAAAGAGATCAACAACTTCACTTAATTTTCAAAAAATATTACAAATATCATATTTTTTCATAAAAGCTGTTCATTAACTCACCGATTCCTACCGGATACATTCAATATACTCACCCAACAAAATATGATAGTCCTGATTTGTAATTCCTGGATATTCGTAGAATATAGGCCTTACAACTGGATCCCCAGTAATGGTGTGCTCGTAAAACAAAGTATACCACATTGGTATGTGACTATATCTCACTTCCATAGCGTTCCGGATAACATTTTGAACGTCTTTCTCGAATAGATAGGGTTCCCTTCGTCCGACGGTGTTCGAGGCATGTCCTCTGAAGAAAGGCAACCATATAGCGGCCTAAAACAAAATTATAACCATCCGAGCGTCACTTGGATCTTTATTAACTCACTTGGTACCATCTTTGAAGTAGTTCCGCGGTAGGTTCGTCGAAAAACCCACCGACGTCTGCTCCGCAAAAAACCAAACCGACTATATTTGATAGGAGGCACTCGGAGTAACTGATCTGTAGGTACGGCCAATCGGCGGTATTGTCTCCCGTCCACATGGCGGCGTAACGTTGACTTCCGGCAAAAGTGGAACGCGTCAAAATGAACGGTCTAATCGTACCGTTATCTCTATCCATCAATCCTTTGTGGGTACTCATAGTCTACAATTAATATTCGCGTATAAATCGATTTAAATTATTAGTACGTTAATTCGTACGTGAAGTAAACCGTAAATGTTGTGTACGTCTCTGTGTTGAACTTCTCCGTAGTGTAGAACGTCGTACGGCAAACTTTTTTCGGTCGAATCGTCGAATACTGACGGTTCGTTCATGTCGTTCCAAATACCGGCCAAAGTCGAGGTGGAATTCACAAATTTGTCGTAGCTATACCAATTTGAGTAATAATTTCGAGCTTCCGGATTGAGGAAGTCGATGTAACTCGACTCACCGGGCCAACAATTACCTGAAATTGTCAATTAGACATCATAGACGAGGATGACACATATTAATGCCGGTAGACTTTAATATAAATATACAGAAGATGGCAGAAGTCTATAGACATCGACAGATATTCATAGAAAGCGATAGACACTTCTAGAAATGTTTATAGACATTGATTAGAATTGACAGAAGGTGGTAGAAGTCTATAGACATCGACAGATATTCATAGAAAGCGATAGACACTTCTAGAAATGTTTATAGACATTGATTAGAATTGACAGAAGGTGGTAGAAGTCTATAGACATCGACAGATATTCATAGAAAGCGATAGACACTTCTAGAAATGTTTATAGACATTGATTAGAATTGACAGAAGGTGTTAGAAGTCTATAGACATCGACAGATATTCATAGAAAGCGATAGACACTTCTAGAAATGTTTATAGACATTGATCAGAATTGACAGAAGGTGGTAGAAGTCTATAGACATCGACAGATATTCATAGAAAGCGATAGACACTTCTAGAAATGTTCATAGACATTGATCAGAATTGACAGAAGGTGGTAGAAGTCTATAGACATCGACAGATATTCATAGAAAGCGATAGACACTTCTAGAAATGTTCATAGACATTGATTAGAATTGACAGAAGGTGGTAGAAGTCTATAGACATCGACAGATATTCATAGAAAGCGATAGACACTTCTAGAAATGTTTATAGACATTGATCAGAATTGACAGAAGGTGGTAGAAGTCTATAGACATCGACAGATATTCATAGAAAGCGATAGACACTTCTAGAAATGTTTATAGACATTGATTAGAATTGACAGAAGGTGGTAGAAGTCTATAGACATCGACAGATATTCATAGAAAGCGATAGACACTTCTAGAAATGTTTATAGACATTGATTAGAATTGACAGAAGGTGGTAGAAGTCTATAGACATCGACAGATATTCATAGAAAGCGATAGACACTTCTAGAAATGTTTATAGACATTGATTAGAATTGACAGAAGGTGGTAGAAGTCTATAGACATCGACAGATATTCATAGAAAGCGATAGACACTTCTAGAAATGTTTATAGACATTGATTAGAATTGACAGAAGGTGGTAGAAGTCTATAGACATCGACAGATATTCATAGAAAGCGATAGACACTTCTAGAAATGTTTATAGACATTGATCAGAATTGACAGAAGGTGGTAGAAGTCTATAGACATCGACAGATATTCATAGAAAGCGATAGACACTTCTAGAAATGTTCATAGACATTGATCAGAATTGACAGAAGGTGGTAGAAGTCTATAGACATCGACAGATATTCATAGAAAGCGATAGACACTTCTAGAAATGTTCATAGACATTGATCAGAATTGACAGAAGGTGGTAGAAGTCTATAGACATCGACAGATATTCATAGAAAGCGATAGACACTTCTAGAAATGTTCATAGACATTGATCAGAATTGACAGAAGGTGGTAGAAGTCTATAGACATCGACAGATATTCATAGAAAGCGATAGACACTTCTAGAAATGTTCATAGACATTGATTAGAATTGACAGAAGGTGGTAGAAGTCTATAGACATCGACAGATATTCATAGAAAGCGATAGACACTTCTAGAAATGTTCATAGACATTGATTAGAATTGACAGAAGGTGGTAGAAGTCTATAGACATCGACAGATATTCATAGAAAGCGATAGACACTTCTAGAAATGTTTATAGACATTGATCAGAATTGACAGAAGGTGGTAGAAGTCTATAGACATCGACAGATATTCATAGAAAGCGATAGACACTTCTAGAAATGTTTATAGACATTGATTAGAATTGACAGAAGGTGGTAGAAGTCTATAGACATCGACAGATATTCATAGAAAGCGATAGACACTTCTAGAAATGTTTATAGACATTGATTAGAATTGACAGAAGGTGGTAGAAGTCTATAGACATCGACAGATATTCATAGAAAGCGATAGACACTTCTAGAAATGTTTATAGACATTGATTAGAATTGACAGAAGGTGTTAGAAGTCTATAGACATCGACAGATATTCATAGAAAGCGATAGACACTTCTAGAAATGTTTATAGACATTGATTAGAATTGACAGAAGGTGGTAGAAGTCTATAGACATCGACAGATATTCATAGAAAGCGATAGACACTTCTAGAAATGTTCATAGACATTGATTAGAATTGACAGAAGGTGGTAGAAGTCTATAGACATCGACAGATATTCATAGAAAGCGATAGACACTTCTAGAAATGTTTATAGACATTGATTAGAATTGACAGAAGGTGGTAGAAGTCTATAGACATCGACAGATATTCATAGAAAGCGATAGACACTTCTAGAAATGTTTATAGACATTGATTAGAATTGACAGAAGGTGTTAGAAGTCTATAGACATCGACAGATATTCATAGAAAGCGATAGACACTTCTAGAAATGTTTATAGACATTGATTAGAATTGACAGAAGGTGGTAGAAGTCTATAGACATCGACAGATATTCATAGAAAGCGATAGACACTTCTAGAAATGTTCATAGACATTGATTAGAATTGACAGAAGGTGGTAGAAGTCTATAGACATCGACAGATATTCATAGAAAGCGATAGACACTTCTAGAAATGTTTATAGACATTGATTAGAATTGACAGAAGGTGTTAGAAGTCTATAGACATCGACAGATATTCATAGAAAGCGATAGACACTTCTAGAAATGTTTATAGACATTGATTAGAATTGACAGAAGGTGTTAGAAGTCTATAGACATCGACAGATATTCATAGAAAGCGATAGACACTTCTAGAAATGTTTATAGACATTGATTAGAATTGACAGAAGGTGTTAGAAGTCTATAGACATCGACAGATATTCATAGAAAGCGATAGACACTTCTAGAAATGTTTATAGACATTGATTAGAATTGACAGAAGGTGGTAGAAGTCTATAGACATCGACAGATATTCATAGAAAGCGATAGACACTTCTAGAAATGTTTATAGACATTGATTAGAATTGACAGAAGGTGGTAGAAGTCTATAGACATCGACAGATATTCATAGAAAGCGATAGACACTTCTAGAAATGTTTATAGACATTGATTAGAATTGACAGAAGGTGGTAGAAGTCTATAGACATCGACAGATATTCATAGAAAGCGATAGACACTTCTAGAAATGTTTATAGACATTGATTAGAATTGACAGAAGGTGGTAGAAGTCTATAGACATCGACAGATATTCATAGAAAGCGATAGACACTTCTAGAAATGTTTATAGACATTGATTAGAATTGACAGAAGGTGGTAGAAGTCTATAGACATCGACAGATATTCATAGAAAGCGATAGACACTTCTAGAAATGTTTATAGACATTGATTAGAATTGACAGAAGGTGGTAGAAGTCTATAGACATCGACAGATATTCATAGAAAGCGATAGACACTTCTAGAAATGTTTATAGACATTGATTAGAATTGACAGAAGGTGGTAGAAGTCTATAGACATCGACAGATATTCATAGAAAGCGATAGACACTTCTAGAAATGTTTATAGACATTGATTAGAATTGACAGAAGGTGGTAGAAGTCTATAGACATCGACAGATATTCATAGAAAGCGATAGACACTTCTAGAAATGTTCATAGACATTGATTAGAATTGACAGAAGGTGGTAGAAGTCTATAGACATCGACAGATATTCATAGAAAGCGATAGACACTTCTAGAAATGTTCATAGACATTGATTAGAATTGACAGAAGGTGGTAGAAGTCTATAGACATCGACAGATATTCATAGAAAGCGATAGACACTTCTAGAAATGTTTATAGACATTGATCAGAATTGACAGAAGGTGGTAGAAGTCTATAGACATCGACAGATATTCATAGAAAGCGATAGACACTTCTAGAAATGTTCATAGACATTGATCAGAATTGACAGAAGGTGGTAGAAGTCTATAGACATCGACAGATATTCATAGAAAGCGATAGACACTTCTAGAAATGTTCATAGACATTGATTAGAATTGACAGAAGGTGGTAGAAGTCTATAGACATCGACAGATATTCATAGAAAGCGATAGACACTTCTAGAAATGTTCATAGACATTGATTAGAATTGACAGAAGGTGGTAGAAGTCTATAGACATCGACAGATATTCATAGAAAGCGATAGACACTTCTAGAAATGTTTATAGACATTGATCAGAATTGACAGAAGGTGGTAGAAGTCTATAGACATCGACAGATATTCATAGAAAGCGATAGACACTTCTAGAAATGTTTATAGACATTGATTAATATTGAGACAAAATGGTGGGAGTGTATAGACATTGGCTCATCTATAGAGAGTGTTAGAGACGCCTAGAAAGATTTATAGACTTTGATAGACAAAGAAAACGTTCACAAATATTGCCAGATATCGAAAAAAAAATAATATTCATAGATATTGATAGACGCCGTTGGATATTGATAGAAATTTATTAGTTTTTGAAAAGTGCGCGCAACACGATCGATCTAAAATGTACTAACCAACGTAATCGGTTCCGTTCGACCATCGTACGAAATATTTATCTTTGGCTCCTTCGTAAACTGGATAATTTTCATCGACTTTAATATGAGGATCAATAATCGCCACCAACTTTTTATTCGTTCCGGATATGTTTGCTTGAAATTGGATCGGATCCGAATAATTGACCGGGTTCCAAGTGAAATACTTTTTCTCGTCGGTGTAATCGATGTCCAGCCAAATGGCGTCTAGCGGAAAATGGTTCCGGCTCATCGAAGTGACGACGTTCCAAGCGTCTTCTTGTGTAAAATACGACCAACGACACTGGTGGTAACCGAGGGTCCACAACTGAAGGAGAAATATCGTGAAAACGCGATCGGAAACAAAAAAAAAATTTCGGTACCTGAGGCATGTGCGCGACGCCTGTCAATCCGGTAAACTGTCTAACGACCGCCTTCGGCGTATCGCCGAGTAAAATGAACAAATCCAACGTGCCGCTTTCCGCCATGAAATAAACGTAACCGGAAGTCGAATTGTACCACAGATCCACCCATTGTTCGGCGGCGTTGTGTAAAAATATACCGGAAGTGTGTTTTTCGCTGGAAAAAACGATTTAGTACACATCGGTCGAGCGAGTGATCATCGAAGTTCACTCACGAATGTCCGTAAACGACCGGAACTGTTCCGTATAAAGGGCCGAGCCCGTTGGCCGGGTAATTGGCGTTATCCGAATTTCTGTTTCTGTAAGGATCCGATAAAACCTTTCCGGACGAATCCTTCGTAACTGGCAACTCTAATTTGACGGCGTGATGGTGGAGACCGTACAGTTGGATGATATCGGAAAATTCGGCGACGAATCCGAAAGCGTTATCCACCTGCAATTATGTACGACAAAACAGAATGGACTAGACCGCCATTTTGACCCTCGAAAAGTGGATTTATTGATAAAATTAGAGCAAAGGTTTTGTCGTAGCGTAACGCCTTCGAAAAGGTGTCTAAAGTACGTGTTGTTGGTAAATTTCGGCACCATTCTATATTTATAACGAACCTTCGTCGATCCAGACTTCGACATCGTGACCAAAAATACGACACGAAGCGAATAAAACCCCATCATATCGACCGGATATAACGGTAAAACCACGGGATATTGATGCTGCTGTAGTTTCGGGCGAAATTCTATCGGCGCTGGTGACGTAAGCAGGCGATTAATGCGTTACAACAAAATATTTCGCTTTTAAATGGCGGTAAATTGCAAAATTCTTGTTGCTATGTGCCCGATAATTGAAAAATTTAAACCCAACATCGTTTTTCGACCCATTAACAGATTTTTTTGCCTTGATGTAAACGCTCTTCGATTGTTTGATGACTCTTATCGAGTTTAATGACTATTTTTGATTATCTAAGTACTGTTGATGATGTTTTGTTTGTATTTTTAATTTTTGAATTGACACCACCGTCTCGTCGAAACTTGTATCGAGCCGTAACGGTGTAGTCGGTAAGGTTGTCCAAAGGAGTGTTACGAACAAACCCGCGTACAGGTGTACAGGTGGAGCTAATATAAGCGTGTTAAAATGTACTTACCTGACTGAATACCAAATTTTCCCCTACGAAAACTATTTCCAAAATATCCTCATAATAAAATTCTACCTTGAACGAAGTTCCTGATGTTATAACAACTTTGAGAGATCCATCTTTTGGCGATAATGTTACTAAATCAGCGTTTGATTTGTCTACGACGACTCTAGTAATATTTTGAAATGTTTTGTTATTTTGAATATTATTTATTTAATAAAAATGAACTTTGTGTTTACCCTATTTTGGTATTGCGAACTAAACTGATAAATAAAGAAATATAAAAACTAATTCATGCTCAAACTTACTCTAAAACATCTGGTTCTTTAAATAAAACGTCTTTCAATTCATATCTTGTTTTATTTTTTTCCGTAACCTTTACTCTTACTGTATAATTTTCAAGAATAGTTAATTTCAAATTAAGTTCTTGTTTATCTTTATTAACTAATGGAATTGTGACCACATTGTTATCTTCACTAATTTCATCAAACTGGGGACTAAATTGCACTGGTTCAATGTTTCTCAGTTCGCTAAAATGTTTTAAATAACTAATTAAAGAAAATATTCCATAACTGAATTTATTTAAAGCATAGTTTGACTTTTCTTCTTCTCTTTTATCGTTGGTCGTATTTCCTCGAAACATATTTCTACTATGTAGGCAACCAACATTTCAAGATCATTCATATTATAATTTTTGTATTTATCGTTTAATTTCAATTTTGTTTATAACGAAATAAAAATAAAATTAGTATAAAAATCCTATTCCAATAGTCAAAATGTTTATAATTGTATTTATTCGTCTGAAAAATCCAATCATAAGCGCTGCATAACCTTATCAACCGAGGCCTTTCTAATTTAAAAGAAGAAGTATAGCACATGTCCGTTTATTATTGATGTAAAAGTCATTTTAATAGATTCATTTCATAGTTCAAGAGCAATAGTTTTCATTATTCAGGACTTACTTGCAAAAATTGATGTCTTTACATGATTTATAAATGTCTGTTGAACCATAATTAAGAAACAATAGGAGCATTAATAACCTGTAAGGAAAAAAATGGACTAACTTATTATGAGGTATGTAGTTTACAACGTACTTATTTCGTTTTATTTGACATAGTTTTCAATATCTCTGAATTATGTGTTTGTTACTTCGTATAATAATTAAATAACAATCGTTAATACATACCTTAACATTGTTAAGACGAAATTAGAGTTGAAAATATCTGTTATACTTTAATGAATCCAGATTAAGTTTCTGAATGGTGTTTACTCTAATTTTTAATAATTACTGGAAAATATTATAATAAAAAGTTGTTTTTATCACACTTTTATCTCCCCCCGATGATGCATCATTATCGAAAAATTAATTTGTAAGATATACAGAGTGGAGTCAATATGAAAACTCTTCCCGCTTGATATCTTTTAATAAATAATTTGTTTATGTAATTCTTCTGACCCCTCTATCGTCTGCTCACATGATTAAATAGAAATTCTTTACATTTATGAGGAAATTTTTTCTTATAATTATATTAATGGTTATGTTGTTATCTAAGTCAGATTTTTATAAATTTCAATCTGTATATTACCAACTCAAGTTATTTCGTTTAAAAGAGGAAATAACAAACACTCTATATGAAGTTAATAATTTTTTTATCGTTTGTAAATAATATAAATAACACTTGAGTGCATTGATAAATGGTTATGAAACAGCAGAATTTGACCTTCGATTTTATTTGCCAAGATAAAGTTCATAGAAAAACGAATATCCTAATCTAAAGTACTGTTTATTTTTGTATAAAATATGTCCCAACGAAAAATATCTACCTTAAATAAATGCAATAAAAAATTTCAAATTCGTAGTTTCATTCCAAAATCCTTTGTATGATAAAAATATTTTAAATTATGGCAACACCGCTATGTAAACGTTTTTAAAACCTTTAGTACCCGTAACCACAGATCTACATGTATGTGCTTTAAACTGTTCAGATCAGTTGTTTTCTTATATTGTCTAATTTTAATCATCTATGATTCTTCTTTTTTAGTAAGTATACATCAATCTCGGAGGTTGACCATCTACCCGAAATTATTAAATTGAATTTGAAATCTTTTGTTTCTTATAAAATATGTGATTTACAAAAACATTTTGAGTGATTAATATTATAGCTAATCATTTTTATTTAAATTTGTTCATGCTTAGATAAGCTGTAGTTCATTTGGTTGGTACTAAGTTCTTCTTTTTTTAGTTGGTCTTCATATTATCAACTGATCATTTACCTATACATTATATTATGTTTTGGAATCTCGAAATTTCTTATAAAATTTGATTTAAAATATCGTTTATGCTTGAAACAGAATTTTTGGAGATAAATATCACAACGAATAATATTTATTTTAAATTCTTAATACTTAAATCGACTTAATTACAAACATGAATGAAGGTAAGGGTAGTTATACGAGGAAAAAATAAATAACAAATTTTTCGATAGTTTTTATTGTTTTTTTCCTCAAAAATCAACATAACCTAAATTACAATCGCACTAAACTTTAGCGTATTTTCTCCCAACGATTGCTTTCACAAAAATTTTCAAAAAAACAACCAAAATAACCACAATCCCTATCAACATAACTGTATGATTAAAATTAAATTCGATCTTCTTTTCCACCACGAGCCTTATTGTACCGGCCAGTTCGTCATGTTGCCAACAACTGTAAACATTCGAATCCGATATTTTCGCTCGATTAATACGAATTCTATCAGTGATTGTAATAAAAATCCTCCCTTTAGATTCGGAAGATATTATTTCCGGTATTAACTTTTTACTACCGATTTGCCATTGAATCGGCGAATCGGTGTTCAAGCTCCCGGGACAACTTAATATTATACTTTTGCCTTTCACCCCGTATATAACTTGTCTTGCTACCGGGGGCTCCAGTGGGGGAAGAGGCTGTAACATCGAGTAAATACCCGCCGAATTATTAGCCTGAAATAGGTGTTTAGAAATTTATCACATTTTTGAATGATTTTTGGTCTAATCTGAATCACCTTTTCTATGACGTTACCATGTTTATCCTTAACTAGAAAAATTTCATTCGTGGGGCATTTTAATTTGCAAAACCCGGTGATTATTTCGTTGTTTCTTGTTCGTACAGGTGGCAGTTCACCGATACTTATCGGCATTATGTGAGAATTACAAGGTATGCCAAATTTAAAAACGTTAAATAATTCAAAATCTGCATTTTGAACTGTTCTGATAGTTTTGTTATGACTAACGCTGAAATTAGTATTGATTTCGTTCTCTTTTGAGGTTGTACTTTTAGTTTCTTTTGAATAAACGCTACAATAACCTAAGAAACCAATAAAAAATATAAATATATTTCAAAACGACTGTTTTTTTATTTCTTACACTTTATTTAATCGATGAGAGATCAAAAACAGATAAATCCAGTTCTTATCAACATACATTGTAAACTTTTATCAAGTTGGAGTTTCTAATGGGGCTAAGATCAAGAGGAGATTACGTAAGTACATACAAAAGTCATGTAAGTATAACTATAACACACTTTTTGAAAAACACTGTAGATATTCATTTTCGAATACAATGACAACTAATATATGATGAATTAACTTCAAATATTTAAAACTGGTTAGATTAAAAAGTTGTAGATAATCAGAATTACAACATACCTTAATAATGTCACTCGTTGAAAATTTTTAAGCAACATTTTATCAAATATTTTGAACATATTAAACTTGATTTTGTTGGTTAAATAATCTCACAAATTATATCCACATACTTTTAATAATATTGATGGAATTTTTATTATTAAAACAACAAAAACAATAACAGAATATCAGACAATTCACAACAATGAGAACAATAACAAAATATTACATAAATCACAACAAGACCGGAATTACAACATACCTTAATAATGTCTCTCGTTGAAAATTTTTAAGCAACATTTTATCAAATATTTTGAACATATTAAACTTGATTTTGTTGGTTAAATAATCTCACAAATTATATCCACATACTTTTAATAATATTGATGGAATTTTTATTATCAAAACAACAAAAACAATAACAGAATATCAGACAATTCACAACAAAGAGAACAATAACAAAATATTACATAAATCACAACAAGACCGGAATTACAACATACCTTAATAATGTCACTGTTGAAAATTTTTAAGCAACATTTTATCAAATATTTTGAACATATTAAACTTGATTTTGTTGGTTAAATAATCTCACAAATTATATCCACATACTTTTAATAATATTGATGGAATTTTTATTATCAAAACAACAATGAGAACAATAACAGAATATCAGACAATTCACAACAATGAGAACAATAACAAAATATTACATAAATCACAACAAGACCGGAATTACAACATACCTTAATAATGTCTCTCGTTGAAAATTTTTAAGCAACATTTTATCAAATATTTTGAACATATTAAACTTGATTTTGTTGGTTAAATAATTTCACAAATTATATCCACATACTTTTAATAATATTGATGGAATTTTTATTATCCAAACAACAAAAACAATAACAGAATATCAGACAATTCACAACAATGAGAACAATAACAAAATATTACATAAATCACAACAAGACCGGAATTACAACATACCTTAATAATGTCTCTCGTTGAAAATTTTTAAGCAACATTTTATCAAATATTTTGAACATATTAAACTTGATTTTGTTGGTTAAATAATCTCACAAATTATATCCACATACTTTTAATAATATTGATGGAATTTTTATTATTAAAACAACAAAAACAATAACAGAATATCAGACAATTCACAACAATGAGAACAATAACAAAATATTACATAAATCACAACAAGACCGGAATTACAACATACCTTAATAATGTCTCTCGTTGAAAATTTTTAAGCAACATTTTATCAAATATTTTGAACATATTAAACTTGATTTTGTTGGTTAAATAATTTCACAAATTATATCCACATACTTTTAATAATATTGATGGAATTTTTATTATCAAAACAACAAAAACAATAACAGAATATCAGACAATTCACAACAATGAGAACAATAACAAAATATTACATAAATCACAACAAGACCGGAATTACAACATACCTTAATAATGTCTCTCGTTGAAAATTTTTAAGCAACATTTTATCAAATATTTTGAACATATTAAACTTGATTTTGTTGGTTAAATAATCTCACAAATTATATCCACATACTTTTAATAATATTGATGGAATTTTTATTATTAAAACAACAAAAACAATAACAGAATATCAGACAATTCACAACAATGAGAACAATAACAAAATATTACATAAATCACAGCAAACAACTCTACTGTCAAAAAAGTTGGTAGCAAAATGGCGGATTTTTATGACAACCATAGAACTAAAAGATAATTATATGATTTGTATTGACAGATTTGTTTGTGGATTACAATTAGAATAAATTTCGAACAAGTAGGGTTATGTAAAACGCGTCAACTCTAAATTATGTATATGAACAGAATCAATTTAGGGATCGAATCTATATGACGCGAATATGGAACAAAAATTCAGAACCGAGTGAATAATTTATTAAGTGAGCTCTATGGACGTTATGTAATATTTGATGATATTCATACACTTCGATGGCCTTCGGATAGTGTAGTGGTAACATTAAGTTTAATATTATTGATCGATGATTCATATATACTTACCTAATTTATGTTTTTTACCGACAATTCCGCAAGTACTACACGTGGACCAATCAGACCATTCAGTATCTAAAACTAAATTGTACTCGTTTAAATATTCTGGTACTTTGGGATAAGGACCCAGCGGTGCTTGTTGATTGTGCACGGCATCAAAATTACTGTCATTAACACTGATCACTGTTAAAAAATAGGGAGCAGTAGCGGCTTCGCCCAAAGTACACATATATTGACCAGAATGAGTGCTGTCTAAATTATAAATATGTAAAGTTTTTTCTTTCGGTGATAGTATAATATTTTCATGAAATTCAACTGGTTCCAAATGTAAACCGTCTAGAAAAATAAACAAAGAGAGGTTAGGACGAGGTATGAATCTACTAATGACCTGAGTTTATAACCTTTGGCAGCCCATTGCCAAACAACTAATTCCATTAGTTCGGCTTCTAGAGGACTAACGCATATTTTACATTCTAATTTCACATTTCCACCCTCAAACCCCAAAATCGCTTCTGGAGATAACGACAAATTATCTCCGATATAATTTTGTTGAGCTCTTAAACAAGAATAGTAATTTTCCCATAAGTCCTCGTTGATTTTTAAATATTTTGGATTCGTTCCTGGATAATCTGAAGCGATATGTCCTAAAAAATTTAGAGATTTCTCGCTACTTTGAGTCCTGTAAACCTCGGAAGCCTTTTGACGAAGCTTTTTCAATGAATCACCAAATAAAGCGATAGTTTGGGTGAGAAGTAACATGGAAATTGCTATTTGGATATAATGCATTGTTTGACAGACGATAAATTGAAAATCTGATCAACAAATTTGACAATCAATATGTAACGGGTCCTAAAAGGGTAAGTATAAAGATAATTGGCGCCTCTTGTCAATTGTCACTGTCAACGGGAGTTGATCTCGGTTGTGAGAAATACCAGCCATTTTTATCTGATGGCGTCATGGTATTATATATTTATAAATATGATTTCAATATTAGGAAATTCGAATCTATATATTTCTAATACTAGTTTAGGTCCCTTCCCAACAAATTTTCAATTATTATTTATTAGTATTAGCAAGACAGGAATTGAATAAGCAGAGTAAATTATCACGTAAAATTAAAACAGAAGAAACATCCGTTATCTATGATAAAAACAAATGTAACCTAAAAATTTAATATGTATGAAGTAGAACGAATAGTTTCTCCCGAAGTATGTAAAAAACTAATTGAATGTAAGAACATTAAAATTGATAATATGAAGTATTTATAGCATGTTACATTGCAGATAATATAGATACAACTTTAAAATTCTTAATAACCGACATTCAAAAATTAATAGAGATCACAGATTTATCTTGTGAAGAGTTACTAGAAATTCGAATTAAGATTTCCAAAAATGTACACAATCCGAACAAAATAATCAGAGGTATTTATTATTTTATTTAAATAAATACTAGTTTATATCTACAATGAATCGTAGCTGTTGATATTGTACCTTGGAGACGGTTAAGCACGGGTTGTACCGCTATAAACTCTCTAATTAGAGGCGGAATCCCCGTGAATGGTATTATAGAAATATTCGGTTGTAGTGGCGTCGGGAAGACTCAGTTTTGCCTCCAACTAGCTCTTCAAGCTCAATTACCTTTACATAAAAACGGATTAGAAAAAGGTTTACTCGACAAAAATTTACGTTCCGTCGTTCAATAAACCATTTTTAGGGGCGGTTTATATTTGCACAGAAGATGTTTTCCCTTCGAAAAGGTTTCATCACCTCGCAAATATTTTCAAAGCTAAGCACAATTTAACAGAAAACGATTTTGAAAGTTCGGTTTTCCTGAAACACGTCACAGATATTCAACAATTACAAAATTGTTTATCAACCGAGCTACCTATTTTGTTCAGGAAGGAAAATATCGGTTTAGTTGTTGTTGATTCTATAGCAGGACCGTTTCGTGGGGAAAACGAAAATGAAGTGCTGGCCAGAAGTAGAGAGATAATTGATTTAGTTACTAAATTGAAAATAATCAATGAAGAATTTAAGGCGGCTGTTGTTTGCACCAATCAAGTAAGAACGTTTCGTTATTTTTCTAATAAATTGTTTATTCGTCATAGAGGAATACCTAGTGCTCATTTCAATATAAAAGTATTGGGGTTTTTCTTTTCAGTCTTTTTCTATCCATTTTTCCACTCTTTCCTTTATTCTTCTCTCCGTTGATTCCATGTTTTCCCTTTAAATTCCTCAAGTTTCATTATAAACATTCAGACATCATCTGTGTTGGGGTGTCACATCTGTTTTGCCCCAATATTTTTTTGCGATTCGAAATATAATTGGAGTAAATTTTATAAAGGTGACTGAAGATATTATTAAAAATAAAACGGAACCTTGTCTTGGTCTTGTCTGGACTAACAGCATCAATTATAGATGTCAAATAACAAGAAATAACAACAGCACGTTAAGGGAATTCCAAGTGGTTTTTTCACCGGACGTACCAACTGGAAGGTGCAGCTTTTCCATCACCGAAGAAGGTTTACAAAACGAAGATTGTATGGAATATTAATAAAACATATTTTAATTATTGTGTTATTTTTTAAATGACTAAAAATCATTAGAATGTCGATTTTAATCATATTCATTCATATGATATACAAATAAACAGACGTCAAATGTCATTTTTTTTTATACAGCTGTCAACCTCAAAGTCGTTTTTAAGCGACTAGTCATGCAAAATCTCATTTCGTCAGAGTTAAAATTTACAAAAATCTTTAAACCCATTTTTTCGAATTATCGGGAAATCGATATTTTGACACTGCATTTATATATTATACAAATAAACAGACGTCAAATGTCATTTTTTTTATATTGCTGTCAACCTCAAAGTCATTTTTAAGCGACTAGTCATGCAAAATCTCATTTCGTCAGAGTTAAAATTAACAAAACCTCATTATTTCGAATTATCGGTAGAGTGACGGTACCAACTATCGATATTTTGACATTACAAGCTTGTAATGCACACCTTGGATTATATGATATAAAACTATTAATAAAGCGGCATGGAAATGTCATTTTTTTACTATGAATAGTCGGTTTTTAGCGACTACTTTCGCAAAACATTCAAAGTAACCGTTCTTACGAGGATATTTTTAAAAAAACTTCGCATATATATATAAAGTGCATGTTTATTTTCCTTCATTTTATCTTAAATATATTTAAAATATAAAAAAATAATTTTGTATTACAACAACTTTAAAGGAATTTCAATCGATAAATAAGTAGGAAACTGCCTCAACCGCTTTGATCCTAACATCTTCATTTTCATCGTTGATAAGTCTCAATAATCTATCACAGACCGTATCCAAAGACACTCTAGATCTATTTTCGGGAATCATCTGGGAATACAACACACCAGTTATTAACGCGGCGTTGCCTTTTATCTCCACCCATTGACTTTTGAAATAAGAAAGGCACGTCATTATTAATAACGGAAACAGATCTTGCATATCCGCCGCCTAAAAATTACGCACGTCATAAACGTCATAAAAATTGACATACGTCATTTATGACGTAAGTCAACACACTTAATGATGTTACCATGAGTTTGATGAAATCCCTGACGAAATCATTGAAATGCAAATTAGCCTCGTCGATCAAATGCTCTTGAATCATCGAATTAACTTTCGAACCTTCCAAATACGGTCCGATCTTTCTTAATGTATATTTACAAGCCTATAAAATAAATAAATAAGAATTATATCGAGAAAATTGTGAATTTAAACGATTTTTCTTATACTTTTACAACGTAAATATCGGGATCACTCAAATGTAGAAGCAAAGTAACTACGTTTCCGTGAATTTGTTCTCTGAACGCTTCCAAATTTCCCTCCGAGTTGATCGATTGCGTTAAATCGCCGAGTAGCCTGAAAGCCGCTCGACGGAGATTCACGTCTTCTTGATCCAATAACGGTTTTATCCTAACAGCGGCGGTCACTTGGAAAGAACTGAATTTACAACCCTCCATTGTCGTCAGTAATTTAGAGAAACTCAACATGCCCTCCAAAATTACGGCACTTTCGACTCTGAAATTGAATTGTATTTAAAATGCATCGAATAAAGATAAGCGATGGTTTATATTGAGAAATCTGTATGATTTCTGTCAACCATAGAAAGTATGAAACTCTATGATTTCTGTCAGCCATAGGGACCACAGAAATTATGATACTCTATGATTTCTGTCAACCATAGAAAGTATGATACTCTATGATTTCTGTCAGCCATAGGGACCACAGAAATTATGATACTCTATGATTTCTGTCAACCATAGAAAGTATGAAACTCTATGATTTCTGTCAACCATAGAAATGATGAAACTCTATGATTTCTGTCAGCCATAGAGACCACAGAAATTATGATACTCTATGATTTCTGTCAACCATAGAAAGTATGAAACTCTATGATTTCTGTCAACCATAGAAATGATGAAATTCTATGATTTCTGTCAGCCATAGAGACCACAGAAATTATGATACTCTATGATTTCTGTCAACCATAGAAATTATGAAACTCTATGATTCCACTCTCACGGTTAGGTTATATACTTACCCAATATTGTTATAATCCAAACTGTTCATCAAAACGCCGAGGATGGGATTGCAGTGTCTCGAAACTAATTCGTAGCTGAGATGTTCGGCGGCGTAACCGAGACCTCGCAACCCCAATTTCCTCACTAAACAATTAGTGTCTCCTTGCACGTCCAAAATCATCTCGAGGAGATTTTCGGTGAGGACGTTTTGTTCGGTGTAACTTTGTTGTAACAGATGCGAAAAGAACGCAACTGTAGCTATCCGTTGCGGATCCAAATCGGCTCTAATGTACGGGCCTAAACTAGCCACTAACCACGAGAGCGATTGAGAAGTTTCCAGACACACGTTTTCGACTAACAATTGAATTACCTGAAACAATCATTGTTCGATAACAGAGTTTGTTATTATTCTCGATTCGGCGTGACACGAAATAGTAAAAACAGAAATAAACCTCTATGATATTTGTCATTGATCTATCAACTGATTTTCGCATTTTCAATCGTGTTTTAACCTCAAAAAAATCTTCTATTTCATTATTATATTTTCATTGGTCAATTTAATATTCGTGATTTTTCCCGTGTTCATAGATAAACAAAAATAAAGAGAAAGTTTACGTGAATCATAGAAAATAAGAGAGTTCTATGGTTCATATGTCAATCAAAAAATGTATAAAACTTACTTGACAAAGAGTAACCTCTATGGTTTACCACGAACATTGAATTAAGAATCATTAGATCTATGGTTTATACGTCGATGAAGAAGTAAAAAGAAGAGGAATACATTTTCTGTCCGTATGAAACGTTAGAGGCAAAGAAAAACGTCTAAATTTTATTTTGAACATTGAATTAAGATAAATTAGTTTCTATGGTCGGTGTAAAACGATAAAAACAATGTTTAAACCTCTATTGTTCCGAAGAATCTCTCATTTTTCGCGACATCTATGGTTTGTACGAAAAGAAACTTCTATGGTTTTCGTTAATTATTGGAATTAAGAGATAATTCTATGGTTTATGCGTGTTATTACAACTTTCAAGAGAGCTCTATGGTTTATAATGATCGTCGAAAGAAACCTCTATGGTTTATCACGAACATTGAATCAAGTTGAACCTCCATTGGTTATTCTTGTTATTGAACGATTATTTTTCACGAGATCTATGGTTTATACGTCGATGAAGAAGTAAAAAGAAGAGGAATACATTTTCGGTTCGTATGAAACGTTTTAGGACAAGAAAAACGTCTAAATTTTATTTTGAACATTGAATTAAGATAAAGTAGTTTCTATGGTCGGTGTAAAACGATAAAAACAATGTTTAAACCTCTATTGTTCCGCTTGTCATTGATAGGGAACGAAGAATCTCTCATTTTTCGCGACATCTATGGTTTGTACGAAAAGAAACTTTCATGGTTTTCGTTAATTAATGGAATTAAGAGATAATTCTATGGTTTATAGTGATCGTCGAAAGAAACCTCTGTGGTTAGTGCAAAACGACGATCCGTGGTTCTCATTTACTATTATAGAGCTCTGTGGTTTTGATGTTTACACCTTGTTCTTACCTGCAAAAACACCTCGACGTTCTCTAACGCCTCGGAATTATTCATGATCAATAATCCCGACGCCATTTTCTCGAATTCGCAACACAACAGAAACGACCTAAAAGTTTCGACGGCAACTTTGCTCGGCACCAACTTATAGGCCTGCCTGTTGAAGGTAAACGTGAATTTTTCATTGGACACGTCGTTTTTCTTACAAAACGGCGCCACGGTATTCATATAAGACGAAACGCAAATCAAAAACAACGTAAACAAATCGGGAAATTGTTGCAGACAAATTTCTTTGAGTTGCGGATTTTTCAAAATTTCGTGGAAAGCGCAAACGGCTTGCAACGGTTGCAAATTTGCCACTTTCATATCTCCGCCGCCCTGATCTTCGTACAGGGGAGTAGATTTGATGGATTTTTTCAACTGGTCCATCAAATCGGCCGCCAAAGTTGGATCGGTGGATATAATCGACCAACATTCGCATATGGAACTGAAAATATAAACAAATATAAGGAAAATATACGCGAAATTGTGGAAAATCGAATAAAAACCTATCGTAAGGTAGGGGTTGGTTGAGTAAAACCCCGCAAACGGTCTTCGAATGGTGCATCGCCAGGTTAAAAACTGCCCTGTACGTCGAGGATTTGGTCCGAGGGCACCGGATCTCGTGCAGCTGCCTCAACAGCTTTTCCAGTACTGGTACGACGTTGCTCAACAGCTCCCCGCCTAGAAAAACAAAAAATATGCGTTAGACGAAAGCAATACTACACCGGGACGAGTGGTACCTTTAGTTTTCAATATCAAATTGAGTACCACGCCGCTCCCGTTGGAGCTCGACGCCTCGCAATCCAAAAGGGCGTCGGATAATCCGTCGACGCAATGTATCAGTTGAAACGCGGGGAGATTAGCGCATATTACGTGAGCCAAATCGCAAGTGAGGTTATATAGCTGCTTGGGTTCGTCGGAATCGATTTTCTGTTGGATGTGTTGCAGCGAATTACTCAAAACTTTGTCGTGATCTCTCATGTGACCCTCGTATCGGGCCGCTATACACAGTATGAGACATAAACAATCGACGGCGACTTTTCGTATATTTTTATTCGGGTCCGCGCATCTCGGTACGACTTTGGCCAAAAGGAAACCGGTTTGGCCGAAGGTGGTCGGGCATTCGTAAGCGAATTTCATGTTGTCTAAGTACGATTGGAGGACTAATCTGAGCGTTTCCGCGGCGGGCAGCCTCTGCTCCGGTCGTTTTTTGCCTGGAAATTCGATAATTTTTCATTTAATTCATAGTTAAAGGGTTTTTTTTTTATATATATCGCTACCTTCGATCGTTTAAATATCGATTCGGTCGCCAAATCGAATTCATCAGATCGATTAGATCCATTTTTTTTTTGTTAATGGGTTATTTTCGAGTTTTTTTCGACATTTTCAAATTAAAATATTTATAAGAATTAAAATGAAGCTTCTATGGTTCATTTGAACTACTAAACGTAAAAAAGAAGAAGCTAAAATGATTTATATCGAAAACACGATATAGAAACCTCTATTGTTTACGTTTGTCTATGAAAATAATAAAGATAATTCTATGGTTTCATCAAATGATTGAAACTAGTAAAGAAGAAACCTCTATGGTTTATACTAATCACTGAAATTCATTTATTTCGACGGTTTTAACTGGCTGTTGGATATAAAGAAACTTATATGGTTCATTTGAACTACTAAACGTAAAAAAGAAGAAGCTAAAATGATTTATATCGAAAACACGATATAGAAACTTCTATTGTTTACGTTTGTCTATGAAAATAATAAAGATAATTCTATGGTTTCGTCACTTGATTGAAAGTAGCAAAAAATAAAACTCTATAGTTTATATTAATCACTGAAATTCATTTATTTCGACGGTTTTAACTGGCTGTTGGATATAAAGCAACTTATATGGTTCATTTGAACTACTAAACGTAAAAAAGAAGAAGCTAAAATGATTTATATCGAAAACACGATATAGAAACCTCTATTGTTTACGTTTGTCTATGAAAATAATAAAGATAATTCTATGGTTTCATCAAATGATTGAAACTAGCAAAAAATAAAACTCTATAGTTTATATTAATCACTGAAATTCATTTATTTCGACGGTTTTAACTGGCTGTTGGATATAAAGAAACTTATATGGTTCATTTGAACTACTAAACGTAAAAAAGAAGAAGCTAAAATGATTTATATCGAAAACACGATATAGAAACTTCTATTGTTTACGTTTGTCTATGAAAATAATAAAGATAATTCTATGGTTTCGTCACTTGATTGAAAGTAGCAAAAAATAAAACTCTATAGTTTATATTAATCACTGAAATTCATTTATTTCGACGGTTTTAACTGGCTGTTGGATATAAAGCAACTTATATGGTTCATTTGAACTACTAAACGTAAAAAAGAAGAAGCTAAAATGATTTATATCGAAAACACGATATAGAAACCTCTATTGTTTACGTTTGTCTATGAAAATAATAAAGATAATTCTATGGTTTCATCAAATGATTGAAACTAGCAAAAAATAAAACTCTATAGTTTATATTAATCACTGAAATTCATTTATTTCGACGGTTTTAACTGGCTGTTGGATATAAAGCAACTTCTATGGTTCATTTGAACTACTAAACGTAAAAAAGAAGAAGCTAAAATGATTTATATCGAAAACACGATATAGAAACTTCTATTGTTTACGTTTGTCTATGAAAATAATAAAGATAATTCTATGGTTTCATCAAATGATTGAAACTAGCAAAAAAGAAACCTCTATGGTTTATACTAATCACTGAAATTCATTTATTTCGACGGTTTTAACTGGCTGTTGGATATAAAGCAACTTACATGGTTCATTTGAACTACTAAACGTAAAAAAGAAGAAGCTAAAATGATTTATATCGAAAACACGATATAGAAACCTCTATTGTTTACGTTTGTCTATGAAAATAATAAAGATAATTCTATGGTTTCATCAAATGATTGAAACTAGCAAAAAAGAAACCTCTATGTTTTATATTAATCACTGAAATTCATTTATTTCGACGGTTTTAACTGGCTGTTGGATATAAAGCAACTTATATGGTTCATTTGAACTACTAAACGTAAAAAAGAAGAAGCTAACAAGGTTTATATTGAAAACACGATATAGAAACCTCTATTGTTTACGTTTATCTATGAAAATAATAAAGATAATTCTATGGTTTCATTAAATAAACAAAAAAATTCATTTCTATGGTTTATACGAATCAATTATAACAACATATACTTCTATGGTTGAAGCATGCCATTCAAAAAACAAAGAAACTTAGTGTAAATCAAATCTTATGAACAGATACTTCTATGGTTTGAATTAGTCATTGAAGTTAACTAAGTTAGATCTATGGTTTATGTAAATCGATGAAAGTAGTAGTAGAACCAATGATTAAAAGCTCCGTAGAAGAAATATTTATGAGAACCAAAAGAATTTATTTCTACGGTATGAAAATAACGAAACCTCCCCCTATTAACAATTAATTTTGTTTTTATAGTAAAATGAATCACTTACCAAGCCATGGCTCTAGTAGAGTCACGATTTCGTCCAAAGCGGCGGGCGACAAATTTTGCAAAAGCAAATCTTTCACCAACTGATTCAATTCCGTAAAACTTTTCGTAACGTGTGGCGCCAATTTCAAGTCACCGTAATATTTGTCGACATTATCTTGATTGATTTTGCAATAAATTATGGCTGCGTTGTAAACATTATCGAAAAATAATTTCAGCAAATCGATCCTTTCTGCGGATTCGATGGGAAGGGGTAATCTTATTAGAGCCGTTACTGTTGGTATTATGAGAGGGAAGAGTTCGATGTATTCCGGACCGTTGTGTAGTTGGACTTGGGACGAAACTAACCTAAAATAGTTCAAATTTAATTTAAAATTGTCGAAAACCACGTTTGAATATTCAACACACTGTATATATGTTGGGAAAATGGAGAATAAAATTAAAATCAACAAGTTTCTTGTAATTTCTATTGTCTGTTATCTAATGCCGTTTATAAAATGAAATTTTAAGATTTTATTCTTCATTTTCGCCTTATTTTGGATAGATTTGCAAAATGGCATGGAAATCGTACTCATACTAATTACATAATTAGGGCGATAAAAAGTTTTTCATGGTGACGAAATCATATTAACAAATTATATTCTGTCGAATTTCAAAGTTTTTGTGAAGTTATACCAGAAATTTGTGAACTTATCTTGTAGAAAACTATCTTTAAATATCCTATATGTAGAAATCATAACTTTTATCTGCAATTTTTCATTGTTTTCACTTTTTTTCTTTTGTTGATCTCTTATCCACCCTGTATATAAAATATTATTAATTCCAACTTAAACCGGGGTGAGTTTCTATATTTAACATTATTTTAATTACAAATTTGTAGCAACAACACAACATTTAATAAAAAAGATGTTTGTTAATTAAGTATAATATAATTTTTTGTTTGCAATATTTCAATTTAATGCATGAATTTTAATAAATTTCGATTTTCACCGTATCAAACCCATAAGAAAGAAACTTTCTAATAATTTCGTTGTAACATTGTTTATTTTATAATATTTTTAACTTTCTATTGCAATTAGAAACACAAAATGAAAAATTTAGAAAAGTAGCAGCTGTTTTATACAAATAGTTTTCTCTTATGTAGATTTTTAATAAAAAAAATGATTAACGAACCCAAAAAAAAACATAATCAATTGATATAATTGATCATTATCACATAACATATAGTTTCAAAGTTGATTAATGGAAGAATCTACTTGTTTTTACGATATATTATGAAGAAATTGTATAAAAACGTACATACGTGTTAAAATTCCACGGAAAACTACATCACCACTATAAAATTATTATTGACTATTTATTTTTTCACAAAAACACAATAGATATTCTCTTTTTCGTATGTAATTATTTTAAAAACAACTTCACAATCTAACATAACCACAAGTTTGTTGCCATTTTGAAAACATGATTTCTGTCGGTTAACACGATATCTTTTTTATCGATTGAAGCGCGGTAAATTTCAAAATCATAGAAAAACTTTTATTTACCATATTAATTAATCAGTAAGTTAATTTTTTGAAATTATAATAAATATTTATATACGAGGGATCGTCGTTTTACGTTTTAATCACAAAACTATTAATTAAAAACATGTAAAAAGTATATTATTGAGATTATCCGCTGCTACAATAATTTTACATCGACGTATGAAATACAGGGTTTTCGAAAAATAAGGTACAATAAAACTAAAACAAAAATCATTATTTTTTCCGAAAATTAGGTATTAAAAAATTCACTTGGACCAAAATACAGGAGATAGGAGGGTCCATCGCCCAAAAATAATTATTTCTACGTGAAATTAATAGTTAAAAAGTCCAATAGACCAAAATACGGCAAACAGGGGGTCTAAAACTACCTAATTCAACTAAGAAATATATTTTTTTCAATATTCTACATTCTACATACCTTTTGGTGCAAACTTTGTGTTTAAATTAGAATTTTTAAAAATACAACACGATTAAATAAAATTATGAAAATTGCCTCGGCAGTCAACGTGTTAAGCTAACGATATATGGTATATATAAATATACGAGGGGCGAAAAATGTGAAATAAATTTAACGAAGGACAAAAAAGGGGGTTGTAAAAAGAAAAACTCACCTTATAACATTATCCCTCTCGTTCATTCGAATATGCAAGGAATTCCTGTTGGGGTGCATGGCGTCGGCGACTGCGTGTATCGTCTTCAAACAGATTTTCTTCAAAAAAAAATCCCTGCTGTTGTTCAATTCGTTAACGGCGTAATCCAAAATTTCGCTTTCGACAACTCTCAAAAGTTTATCGGCCGGGGCCTCGTTGCAGACCTGCGCATAACTGCAAAGTACCGCGTACCTCAAACGGTCGAGGGCCACTTCGTGTTTTTGATCTTTGAGGAAAATCATAAATTTCGACGATTTTTTCGTGAGTACGTCTCTGCGTATCGCGGCCAATTTGTCGAGGACTAATTGCAAATGAGATCTGGAACAGATACCGACTGCTTCTGCGCATGTGTGACATTCCGTGTAATCTGTCAATTTGACGTTGTTGAGAATGTTGTCTAGAGATTGGGTGACGGTTTCTTTGTCTTTTATATAACAAAGAGTTATCGCGAGACATTTTAATAAGAAATGTTTTTCCGATTGTTTCATTTGATATACACCATTTTGGTTAGCGATATATCTGAAATGGAAAAATTATGGTATCTTTCCGTGGAGCTATTAGTACACAACTTTTTATAGGTTAGTTTCTCGAAAACTTCAATTTTATCGAATTATAATGAGCTAAGATACACTATCACAAGAACTTTTATCGTACCACTATATTTAAACACCCTGTATTTTAAAGAAATAATGTTCAACTGCAATTTTTATTAATTCGCCTTCGATTTATAAAAAATAACAACTATTTTTTAAACATACTGTATATTTACAAGCTAATATTCCCGAATCAATTGCAGTTTACGTTAAAACGCGTCTAATTTTCAAGAAAAATACCATTTTTGAACAAATCGAATTTCCAGACCACTACATCATACAGTTTATTGTGAAAATCAATTAAAAAATGACGGCAACGATTTTTTAAACATTCCCGTCCTAATTTTTGTTAAATGGATATTTACTTTCAATCTCGAAACTCGAAAATGCTTCAAATAAACACAAAAACATCCACAACTCGAAACTGTTTATCCTAAAACGCCATATTGAATCACGTGGTTCGAAAAACATTATTTATATAGGGGTGAATATTGTCTGTAATTTCTATTTTTTTTATCACGTCGCCACTTAAGTTCACCACCTTTTAATGTCGGATAATAATCATTTCGATTTATTTTATCCAAATATTGTCAAATAACAATGCGATAAACACAATTACGACGATTAACAAACTGAGAATAACCCCACTAGTGCAAAATGGCCGACTTGTCAAAGTCACGTTTTTAGAATGGTCTATAAATTTACAGTAGTATGTAGTAGACATTGTGAGGTTATATTAAAAACGACAAAATATCGCGTGTATTTAAAGAGATTAATTAGATAAATAACTAATTTCCAGTGATGAAAGTGTAAAAATTTATATGGGGACGTTTTTATCTCCAATTGTAAAGTGTAATTTGAAATTTGTTTATTTGAATTCAACAACACCGTTAATAACAACGAATAATTTTACCATTCGAACTAATCTGTATATAAAATAGTAAACAACAATAACAATTATTGTTATTATTAATAAATAACATTGTTTACGTCGGAAATCTAAATAAAAACAACTTTTTTGTAGAAAATATTTACAGCTAATACAAATTAATCATTCGAAACTAGAATAAATTTACCATTAAGTGAACAGTTTTTACAGGGTGGTGTTCAATAATATTGTAAGAAATGCAATAAAAAGTATCTTAGAGGTGAATGAACTTGCATTGATTGTGGAAATTGTGAGGTTATGGTGAAAATTAGAAAATATCACATTATTCATTTATTTAGTTAGAAACACTAAGTAAATAATAAATTTGCAGAGGTGGGAACGTGATAATTTTGTTGGGTACGTTTTTTTCCTGCTGTTGATGAAATTTGTTTTCAAAAAAATATTAACAACTAATACTAATTTATTGTTTTTCAAAATTTGCGAAGTAAAATATTGGAATAAATAGTGAAAAATTCACAAAATAGAATGTTGTAAGGTGTTTAACAGTGATTTAAAAAGTTTTTACAGGGTGTTTCAATAAAATGGTACTTTTTTCCAAAAAATATTAGCAACTAATACGAACTTATTGTTTTACAAAAATTTGCAGGGTGAACTAGTGTCTAAGTGCAATAAATAGTGAACAATTTCAAAAATAGAACAAAGTGAATAGTTTTTACAGGGTGGTGTTCAATAATATGGTACGATTAAAGTTTATGAAGAAATGTAATAAGTGGTAAAAATAAACAATTTTATACACTAAAAAATGTGAAAATGGATAAATAACTCACACCGTTATTTGTATTTACCCCAATTTCGTGAAAATAATACAAAAAAAATACAAAATAAAAGAATTAGCTGAAGTTTTCGTACTCACCTGGTATTATTATAAACATCTAATTGCTTCTTCGTATTGGTGACAACTATTTCAGTAAACAGGGTGTTGTCGGTAGTTTCGAAGAGGATATTCAAAAAATCAAACACCAAATCGTGCCATTCTGAAACGTGGAAATTTTCAAAATTTTGTTCGAGGTATTTCAACAACTGTGGTATCTTCGTATCCCATACACTTTTATAAGTTTCGACGTTGCACGGTTTAATATTTTTAAGGAAATTCAAAACGAAACAACCCCTGAAATCGGGAACTGGATTGGCCAATAGAGACAAGCACCTTACGAAAGCAGTATCGCAACATTGGATCGAGTCCCTTTTCGAAGCCAGATGAGTGAGGCATCTCAAAATGATTATAATGGCGTCGTCGAAAACTGGATTCAGGAAACTATTCAATAATAAATCCCACAGGAATGATTCTAGATCCGGTACCGAAGTGGTTAGCATGTACAACGTGTTATCTGAAGATTTTTGTATGTTTTCCAATTCTTTGGTGTCGATGTTGTGATTTTTTGGTAAAATTTGCTTGCAGCTCAATTTCAGTATGAATTCCATGTACTTTCCTGGACCGTCCGGATTTATATCTGGAAATAATTAGGTTTTAATTCAACGTAAATTACATATTTTGATAACACAGCCTCTTTAGGTGATGATAAGTGATATAAAATAAGACCACAGCCTTCTAAAGATCCCAATATAGTCGTTAAATAGTTTAAAATGAAAATTAAATCAATTGTAATGTTATTAGAGTCCTAATAAAGGGGTTGCTAGCAGAAGAAATATTTCTATTGTTCATAAAACCTGCAAACGGGTAAAATTGAAGGAAATGTACTAACCTTTATCTACGATAACGTTCTTGCAGGACAGAGCTACTATTAGTTTGACAAGCGACGTTTTAATTTTCACGTTATTGTCATTTAATAGTTCATTGATGTATCTCACTATATCCTTATATCTTCTTTTGATGGATTGATCCCCGGAATGCGAAACCAAATGCGTTATAACAATCAGAGATTTTACTTTCTCTTTATCGTTATTATTCTTCAGTTGAGATAATAGTTGATCGATTGTATTATCAGTGAAATGCAAAGCGAACGATTCGTAGCATCTCAGTACTTCAGAATGACTTTTTAAAAAACCAGGTTGAGCGTAATCCGGCGAAACGCACACCAAATCGAATAAATTACTTAAAATATTCTGTAGTAGAGGTTCAAGTAACATTCCATTGACTTTAACCGCTTTTTGTATAACAGAACCTAAACATTTGGTTATGTTATAGGGATTAACGTGTTTTTTATAGAGATTAATGAGTATTTGTATGGTTTTTGTAGTTTGTTGGGTCACTCGTTCTATCGACATTATTGGAAAAATGGACGTTAACGCCTCCAATACACTTTCAGTTGTTTTCGAATCTCGAGAGTAGATCCATGTGGAAAATAAAACATCGTAAACGGTGCTTATTTCAGTACCAAAATTTTCTATATCGATCGTAGTGTCTGGTACTTTCTCACAGTTTGATATATATTCAGTTAGGGCTTCACAAAAATTCCCCAAAGCTGTAAAATGAATTATTATCATAATTTTTTTTTTAAATAAATAATGTTACTTACCAAATGAAAAAGCTTGTTTTAAAATATCAGTTTTTATGCCTCCAAGGAGGGGTAGCATTATATTAAAAATATCTTTTAAATAGGGAACAATAGCTAAAGCATTAACACTCGCCAGGGCTCCCATGGTGTACGGAATCATGTGATGGGGGATTACACCAGGTTGCATTTTTGCTTGCAGTGAATCTATTATCTAAAAAAATACGACAATGACGAGAAAAAAATAAATTAGCTAAAAAACTCACTTGGACGTAGTGCTCTCGTCCGAGAGCTACGAGTACACCAGATGCGGGAGTTTGTATAATCGGCTCGTACGAAATATTTTCAGTCATAACCGATAAGCTTACATCTACTGTTAAAATTATTGTATCTCCATTAATTTTCACTAAATGATCTGAACAAACTATTTCCATTATATGTAGTATAGATGAGATGTGTTCGGGTAGTGGTTTGGGATTTTTATTAATAAACTGACAACACGAATTTAAAACTTGATTTGGATGTTTATCCGATAGCTTTTTTAAAGAACATTTTACAGATTCTGACACCAAAAAGCTTTTATCCGTTACAGATTGTAATAATCTACCGATAGTGACTGCAAAATATTCAGTTAAATAGAACAGATAATTAGTAAGATATGTATTTACCTTGCAATTGTGTTTCGGCGTTAATTTTTACGTTGACAGCCATTATTTCACTACACTTATATGCTTTTTAATATTTAAAGTTCTTAGTTATCATTTTCATCTTTCAGCTGATTTTTATTTTGAAATATAACTGTCAAATTTGACTTTGACATATGTGATATACTGTACGTTCCACTAATCGTTTTGTTTTAGTGCTTAACATGGTTTTTGTAGAGATACATAAGTAATTGAATAATTTCCATATCATCATTGTAAAATTGTGAATATTTAGAGATATTAGTTATCATTTTCAATTTCCAGCTGTTTTTTATTGTGAAATATATCTGACTTTATGTCACATAGAGTACGTTCCAATTAACATGACCGATGACGTAAGAAAACAGTATTTATTCGGAATGTTCAAATTAACTACCGCGAACAAAACTAATATCTAAAAATTACCCCAAGGAGCGTTTTTTAGTAGATTTGAATTCAAATCAGCTTAAAGATCAAATACACGCGCGCAATCAAAATTGCGGTAAGATCAATTTTAGTTTTTAGTAATTATTTTTTGTTGATTACATTGTTACTTTTAATTATTGATTACGAATTGATCCTCTTGGTAGAGTATAGATTCGTAATAAGCTGGTGACCATTTAATTCGGAACGTGATGAACGAACAAAGCTATTAACGAGCAGACTCCGAACCAATTCGTAAACATAGATAATTAAGTATGGATTTATCTATGACATAAAATGTCGTTCAAATTTGTCTTGATAAAATAAAAATATATTTATGCTATTACATTATCTGTTTTATAAGTATTTATTTCTAGGATAATTTTTCTCCTAAAAAACCAAAAAAATGACGTAGTAATGTATAATGTTTGGATAGGTCTTATTTAATTAGGTTAAATTTAATGAGTACCGTTCTGTTATAAAGTAATTCTAAAGTTCATACTTTAGATTAACCCAGTACCAATTTAACAGTAATTGTAACAGAAATATGAATCATCTTTTTAAACCAGTAGTTGGTGAAATGTGTTGATGAGATGATTTCAAATTATGGCTAAATCTACATTCAGGTATTTCTATTTGTATTACATAAATAGTGGATTAAAAATTAGATTATATCGCGAAAAATTTCTTAATAAAACAACTTTTCCTTTATTGAAACTTGTAGTAAAGTCGATGAATATGGTTTTGAACGTCCAGATAATTTTAATTATGATATATACGAACAATTCATGTCTCAGTATATAAGAACTCTTACGAGAAGAGCACAGAGATGGAGTACATTTAAAGGTGATATTTACCAAAAATCGAGTACGTTGAAAAGGTTTATAAGAAAGGGAATTCCGAGTGATCGTCGTACTTCTGTCTGGATGCGAATATCTGGTGCAGAAAATCTAAAAAACTCCAGTGAATTGTCTTATAGTGCTCTAAGAAAAAAAATCAATAACCAACACATCATCGATACGATACAAATAGATCTGCCAAGGACATTCCCTGGTAAATATTCGACTTTTTTCATTTGATAGTTTTAATATTTGTACTGTTGGTGTAAATTGTATATTAACTTGGTTTGGGTCATCCTGTATATGTGAATTTCTAATTTTTTTTACATTTCCAGAAAATATTTACTTCAGTAACCACGAGTATCTGCCGAAAGAGTTATTTAATGTTTTGGCTACTTTTGCCCACCAAAACCAAGAAGTTGGTTATTGCCAGGGGCTTAATTACATAGCGGGGCTTCTTTTGCTCGCCACCAAAGACGAAGAAGCGACTTTTTGGTTATTGAAAGCATTAGTGGAAAAAATTCTACCTCAATACTATATAGTTACAATGACTGGGCTTTTAATTGATCTCGATGTTTTAGATGAACTAGTTTCAAATTTTGAGCCGTTAGTTCATGCCCATATACATAATATCGGTATGCCTTGGGCTATGGGGACTACAAAATGGTTCATTTGTTTATATTCCGAGGTAACCGTTACAGGTATTTCCACTTGGTTACTTAATTTCGAGTTTTTCAGGTACTGCCTACAGAGACTGTGTTCAGAATATGGGATTGTTTGTTCAACGAAGGATCAAAGATCATTTTTCGAGTGGCAATTGCGTTAATTAGATTGCACAGGGACAAAATTTTACGGACAAGTGAATTGGGTGAATTGATCGGGTGTTTTAGAGACATGAGAAACCACGAATCTGTGATCAATTGTCATATATTTATGCAAGTAAGTTTATTCATTTATTTGGGTGTATAAGCTAAGAATTCCATTAAAAAAAATTATAAAAATTTGTCTTTGGATCTTCAAACGACTTTGTCAGATTGAATAACAAAATATTTTCAATAATTATAGCGTAGATCATGGTGCGCAACGTCATATTGTACAAAACATAACCTCATTCTACAATAGACTTGTTATAACCTAACCTCACATACTCATAATTTTGACAGGTGACTTTTAGTGGCAAAACTTGAAATATGACAAACAAATTGTTTAAATGTATGTTTTTATTGATTTTGAGTAAAATAACCCCCAAAACACGATATAAAATTGTTGATAAGTTATTTCTTCCATAGGGAATGATTAAATGAATAAAAATTTCGAAAATAAAAACAAATTCTTTACAAATCCGAATAAAGAATCGATTTTTGCTGTATTTCGTTGATATTAAATAAAACATAACCTCATTCTTCCACTTTTTTCAAATTTCTGTATTACTCTGGATCATAGAAATATACTGCTGTCAAGTCGAGTGACGCAATACTTTTTGAAACGATTTTTTGTCTATGAAATGAATAATCGATTTGAATTCATTCCGATTCTTTAGCAATTGATAATCGATTCCTTCCAATTCTTTTTTTCTCTTAGAAATTGATAATCGATTTCAAATTATTTCTGATATATGTTTAGGATGAAAAATTAAACACAATTAACAAGCTGATAATTTTTTATTTTCTCATTAGCTGAAAAGTTTTCTTACAGACTGTTCTAATCACGATCGGAGTGTATGACGTCATAATTACACTTTTTCATAGACTTAGTAACCTATAACCTTACAAACGCACCTTTGTTTTTGACATTTGACAGTGACAGTTCTGCGCATAGAACAATTTTCACATAAACCGAAAGGAAGTACTACTAAATATCAATATAATCTTCTATGTTGTGTCAATATAATTAAAATTGGAAATATTTTGCTGTATGAAGTCATAGTTTCATTCTTTTCGACTTTGTAGTACCTAACCTCACCAACGCATCTTTGTTTTTGACATTTGACAGTTCTACGCATGGAACAATTTCCACATGGAGCGAAAGGAACAGATCGATTTATATAGTTTTATGTTTTGTTTTAGGAAGTATTTAAACTTTCTGGAAATTTATCGAATTCCACTATTTCTAGATTAAGAACAAAATATAGGATTAAACAAATAAAGAATTGAATTTTTTCAAATATTTCACGCACACTACTCTAGTCTATATCACGTAATTTATTGTTAAGACTTTTTTTTATATATATATATGTACAATTCATTAAACTATTTCAATTCCTAGAATGTTTTTCTAAAAAATCCTTCGCCTCGTTTATTTTCGACGCAATATATGGAGATCCACCTCTGTCTGGATGATTAACAGCCATCACTCTTTTAAAGGCTTCTTTAATTTTTGCCTTATTCGCACTCGGTGAAATTCCTACAAGTAGAAAATGCCCTTCAAATCAAAATCCACAACAGTCTAGCCATTAAGAGGCCACAAAATATTCCATAACTACATAATCGTATAGACAAAGGTTAAATTACGTTGAAAAGAACATATCCATACTCTTTACAATATAAACATTGTTTCTTAATTTTGAATAGAATTATGATAAAATATGAAAAAAAAATATAAACACGATGTTTTTGATGATTATCAATCTAAAGCTGAAAAAATTAAACTTTAATGTGATTGAGAACACTTTTAACAAGCATTAATCGAAGCATTAATAAAATTCATTTTTTTTTCAACAATAACCACTTTCCACTAAGCTTTTTATTGAATATGTTTGAAATATCAATTTATATAATAATATAATTGCCATTTTAAGAAATAATTTAAAACCACTGTGCTTAACTGGCTATTAGACAAAAATAAATGGAGAATTTACCTAATATCAATGCTGCTTCTCTCCTATTCATTTTTTGGTCGAACCCTCCTTTATAATATTTAGAATTTGCCACTGTAGTCGAATCAAATTTCGGAAGATTCTTCATTGCTTCGTTAAAAGTTTTAGCGGCATTTGGTATTTGCCTCAATGCGTATTTACCAGCAAATCCTACAGCTGCCAGTCCTAATCCAGCTAATATTATATTCTAAAATGTCATATAATAATAATAATATTTGTTTATATAGTTATTATTTATCTCACCACCATTTTCACGATAATTTTTAAATAATATTCACATTTGACCGAGACGTATTTCAATTACAAATTATAACCTATATATAATTTGTGGTTAAGAATTTTTATTTAAAAATGGTTATTTTCCATAGAACTAAAAATTTGATATCCACAAGTGATTTGTTCGAATTATTTTATTGTAAGTTCTATAAATTTGATAGTAGATCGAATATTTTGTAATAAAGAAGAAGAAATAAAAACATATGATTTTGACATTGACATCTAAAGTATGTCGAGCAATTAAGATACTATGCCTATGATATTTATTTAAAATAAAATAATTGAATACGAAATATCTAAATTTACCTTTATTGATACGTGTTAGAAAGATTCTATTTATAGACAATAGAAGGGTTTAATTGTAGTTTAGAAGGTCAAAGGTGTAAATCATTTATCATGCCATAATAGGTAAATAGATGTCATTAATATCAATTTTTGTACCTTGCACTTTGAATTTTTTAATTTTTTTATCAAACCACTGACAATGAGATAATATTTGTACGTAACTGATTGAATTATAATAAATTAATCGTCGATATCAACGTTGGTGTGCTAATGGTACAAAATGCTGTAAAAATGGGTCAAAATTCTAGCTTACCGAAAGGTAGACGGAGATCTTTACGTTCTTTTATGAAAAAAACTCATTCTAAACCAAAATCTTTGAGTCACACCTTTAGTTTGAGCGAAAACGATGATAGAATAGATAGATTGAACATTAACATAGCCAGTGAAGAAGAACTGATGACATTAGATGGAGTAAACAGGGAAATAGCTAGAAGTATAGTGGAACATCGGAAAGCGATAGGAAGATTTCGTAAAATAGAAGATCTAGCAGTAGTGAGAGGTATTGGTGCTGATAGGTTACAAAAATTAAAACCCGAAATTTGTGTTTCATCAAGGAGAAGTTTGAGCTATACCTCATCGAGAGCCCAGAGTTATGATAGCTTGAAAAGTTACGAATCGAGGTTAACTGTGAGATCTAATAAGCTAGTTAACGTGAACAAAGCTAGTGTTTTTGAATTGCAAACTATAAATGGAGTGACACAGGAGATCGCAGCAGCCATAGTACATCATAGAACTAAGAAAGGAAAATTTAGACAGGTATGTTACTACTTTTGGAGATAGTAGGTTATTAAAGTTTTTTGTGTCTTCAGATAGAGGATATGATAAAGGTTAAATGTATAGATAATATACGATTAGCTAGTATTGGTAGATATTTGACAACGCAAGACGATGATGATGACATTTCTGAATTGGAAGAAAGCAGGCCCAGTATTCTCACTAATGGATATACTATGCCGAATCAGAGGAGCTTCAGAACTGATGGCATGCCCCAAAAGTTACCAATAAGGAACGGTCTTAGTAATTCTAGAGCTATTGATATATTTGAACTACTTTCAGCTTATTCTCCTAGGCCTGTGGTGAAGGAAATTTTCAATTTTTCCAGAAACGGTGAACCAGCTGTGAGAGTAGCTTCTTGGAATTTACAAGAATTCTCTTATGAGAAAGTTGGGAATTTGGGTGTTAAGGAAGTTGTTTGTAGGATTATTTTAGAAAACGGGTAATTATGATTGAAATTTCACGAATTGCGTAAAACATTATTTCTATTTATTTGTAGGTTTTCGATTATTGCCATTCAAGATGTATTAAATGTAACGGCTTTAAGACTAATTTGTGACGAGTTGAATAACCCAAAATTACAAAGGGTTAAAGAATGGAATCAAAATAATCATCATAATTGGAACTTTTGTATGTTGGATATACATGATTCAAAATTAGGATTCATCTATGATTCTGATGGAGGTAATTTATTTATTATCAAAACTCTGTTTATAAATTAATTAGTGATGAAAAAGTTGGACGTTTGAGGTCTTAACATAACCAAATTTGTGAAAAAATGACTTTTCAAATTTAATTTGGTCGAAAATTAGTTGAGTCTGGTCATAAAAGCCCAAAAATGAATTTTTAAAACTTTAAATGGTATTTTCTGCATTAATTTGATAAAAGATAAATTTTTGAATGTGTTTAACCTCAAACGGATTCAAATTTGACTTTTTGAACTAATTTAATGAAAATTTTAAAATCCTGAAGTCAGATTTATGAAAAAAATTGTTTTTATTTTGTCAAAAATTGGTTATTTCAGGTCATATAAGCCCAAAAATAATTTTACAAATATAAATTTCTCTAAAATGGAATTTTGGTATTTCTTAGTCGAATTTAATTAAAAATTGGTTTTCTTGGGTCTTATTGGCACAAAAATGGTTTTCACTACTTTGAATTTGGTTATGATAGGAGTTTCTGCATTAATTTAGAAAATTAGGATCATTTTTGAGTGAAAATTGAATTGAAAAGTTTAAATTTGATCCAAGATCATAATTAGGGAGAAAGGTTTAGTTTTAAGTGAATATTGAATTCAAAAATACTGTGTTTGACTTTCAAAGGATTCTAATTAGGCTTATTGACCTTATTTTAGTCATAAAATGGTATTTTTCGATCCAAATGGGTTGAAAAGATGACAAACTTAAAACAAAAATTTGTTTTTTTTTACTAATTTGGTTAAAAATTGGTTCATATTGGCCAAAAAAATGTCTAAATTCGATCCAAAATGGGATTTCCAGTTTTAGTTTATTAAAAAGGCTTTTCTTCATTTATTTTAGTGATAATCATCTCATCTAAGTTCAGTTTACTCGAGAAATACTTTATAAAAGTTCAATCTAGTTCTTATCTGGAGTTTAATTTGGCAAAAACTCAAATTTCCTAGTGTCAACTCTCTGTTTAGAGATTTTCTGGTCTTTTAAGTCAGTTTAAGCCCCGCTGGTGGAGTAAAACTTGTTCTATTTTGTCTACCCTTTCTTTTTCCGTATTTGTTTCTCAAATTTCTTATTTTTAGCTTGTTTACACCCTTATCTATCAATTTAGAGTTAGATTTACTTCTATCTTCTTCCAATTTTCCTTTCAAGTATTCTCTCAACACTTCTTCGTTCTATCTGATGTATTCATCTTAATATGTGTCCTTAGTTTCTTTTCCGATTAAAAACATATTTTGTACTAAATAAAACTTTTCGTAGGTGTACCAATTGATTTATTGTCCTTAAACGAAGGCCCTAGTGACACTAAAACCGAATGCGAAGCTTTAGTAGCCTCATTCAGAGTAGGAAATATAAATCTACAATTAGTTAATTTAATGTTACACAAAAGTACAAACATCGATTTTTTGGATCAAAAATTCAAAGAGTTGACATCGGAAAGTGATCTATTACTAGTCTTTATCGATTTTACAGGTATCAGAACAATGACAGGTAAAAAAAAATTGTGTTGCGATTAATTATCAGTTGATTAATTATTCGTTATTTCGCAGATGACTATTGCACGATTGGGAATTTGAAAGCGGCGTTTTCTACAAACACAAATACCACTTTCGTTAATCCCATTCCAGGATCCAACGCCCACACCGCTAACATATTGTATAACAGTAAAATGGGGAAACAACTGACTGGAATGACTAACGTGATAAAACAGGGGCTGATCCATCTGGCAATACCAAACGGTTGGACTTGGGGTGGTCCTGCTAGTCCCTATTGTCCCTTATACGCAGAGTTATACACTAATTCAACATCTGATATCGTCTTGTGATATTTAGCTTTATTTAGTATGATTTTAGATCACATCCAAAGAAATATTGATTGTGTTATGTGCAATAACGTCGTAAATAAATGACAAATACCGTGATACTAACTTAATCCCAGTTATAAACCTTATCGGAAGTACAAGATTAAATAATCATATAAAAATGTAGCAAATTTATTATATTTATTTAAAATAACGTGTAAAAAATATATAAAAATTAGTATTGACTACAGAAATTTAATTACTTATGATGGAAATATAAATTTTATGGTATCTAGTTAAATTTGGAATAATTGGATGATTTTTTTAGTTTATTTAATAAAGTTTCTCTTATTTTAGACATTTTGTTTTATTAAAACCTGCATCTTTTGAAAACGTTGTCAGAAATAGGGAAAATACAATAAAAGCACCGTTTGTATTCTACAAATTCCAAGTGGAGACAAAAACTTGTACCAATTGAAAAATCAAAGCTTAGTTTCTAACAGTAATCAAAATCTCACACAAAATGAGAATATCAAACAACTTTTAAGTGATTAATAATACACATTATTTACATAACGAGTTAAATTCATGAAAACGTCTTAATTTCAGTAGGGTCTGTATCTATCCCTTCTATTGTTATCTCTATAACTATTTTCATTGAAATTCCTATAATTATTGTAACTACCACTTGGACGGTCTCGATCTCGGTTATTAAATCTTTGTCTATCATACCACGGTGATATAATAGGAGGAGCAGGTATATCAGAATCTAATATTTTCTTGAATTCCAAATCATTGTCTGTAAAACGTTCGGAAAATTCTAAATCGCATTCCTTCAGAAATTTCTTTTGCTCGGGCGATAATTCTTCAGTACTCATTGTTTATGCTTCAAATAGTTTTTGATAAGATTATTAAATAAAAACGTTTTATTAGTATAACAATGTAATGTTAGTTGAAGCAATAATATTCTTCTTTTTCGTTTAGTTATTACAAATGTTGTAAATGAACTATTAGTTTTGTTCGCTGCAGATATCCTGAACGTGTTCTGTCAACTCTAGCCAGTGTAATTTTCTAGATAATTGTGTTTAAAAAACATGGTAATCGACTTTATACTCACAAATGTTAAGAATAAACCTTCGACTATATGCATTTTATTCTTCTAGCTAGTTTTGAATTGAAATTATAATTTTTAATGTTCTGAACATTTGACGTGTCCAGAAGATATTCGGAATGTGTTTAAATTATCTACCGTGAATTAAGCTTCTATTAGTCATATTAAATCCAACGAAAATATTTTTGTTTCTTTTCCATTGGTTAATGATAAATAACTATCTTTTTATCGATTTGATTGGTTAAAATATGGTAGCTAAATATCTACGATGAAAGAGGCTATATTATTGAAAGAGGTTAGCCGCGCGTATTTTAATATAAATAATTATCAAAAAGAATATAAGTTTTAATATTATAAATTTATAAAAATTAATTACGATTTATTTTCATTCCATTTTTACTACAAATATACCCGCTGTAAAGTGAGATATTCGCAATTGTGCATCAATACAAACAAACTGACAATAATTTAAATGAATTTAGAAATACATACATACAAAAATGTTTGACGATTATTATTGGCATTACGATTATGCTCGTCTAGCTTGGGATACAGGTTTTTGTTTCGATAAATATAAATACCCCAACTTGGATAAAAATAAAATTTGTAAGTAATCAAAATCACTTTATATAATAATAGTTTATGAATTAAATTTTTAGGTTTAATTGACATTGATCGTATCATTAAAGAACGAGATGTAGCTTCAGTTGAAAGGAACCTTTCAATAGTAGTCCAGTTTGTTTTGGATAACGATCAAGCCGAAGTTTTGGATTCTAATTTTGTTAAACTATTTCGTTTGGCACAGCTATCAGTAGAATATTTGTTGTTTTGTAAAAAATATTTGGACAAAACTGTTGTTTTACTAAAAAAGGACATAATTAAAATGAAAGAAGTAATGTTTATCAACAATAATAACTGTATAAGATTAATTTGTCATTTTTAGCAACTTGAAGAAACAAAAAATTACACGGAAGAGCTGGTGTCCCATTTATCGCCTTCGAGAAATTTAATGACGAGATTTACATGTGAAATGTGTTTAAAAATGTTCAGCACCGAGGATTATCTAAATTCCCATATAAAACGAAGGCACAGTACAAACGATATGTCGATACCTATAAATTTAGAAGCAGACAAATTGCATTCGGAAATAAAGGAATTGAAAGAAAGATTGAACAACACCGAGAAATTCATTCAAGAAAAACCGATAAACGAGGGAAGAGATGATAAAACAACAAAATTGGTGTCGGAAATACAAGAAAGTTTCGATAGATTTAGGAAACAAGTAGAGGAAAAAATGACGAGTTTGCAGTTGGAGAAGAATTTTTTTACAGATAAATACGACAAGTTGTTTGAAATTGTGTTGCAGTATAAAATGGTCGAACGCGAACAACGAGGAATGCATATAACAGAAGAAAAAAAACGCAACGTGGAAAATATCAGTACACAGACAGATAAAGTACGAAAACACTTACAGATACATACGATTAGGGATGACAATACTTTTTATTTTGAAGATAAAAATTTGCGTCCCCAGGAAGATATCGAGGAGAAAATTGAGAAGAAGTTTAATGATTTTGAGGAAAATATTGAAAGCAAAGTGAGTGAGACATATGAAAATCAATTTGGTCGAGTTTAAATTATAAATTTCAGATTTCAACGGGATTAAGTAACATAGAGAGTCAAATACAAACTTTCTGGCAAAAAATTTCAACTCCACGTCTTACAGAAGTTGTACAAACGGAAATTTTGGACGTAGAAGAGGATAAACCAAAAATTAAACCACGAAGTAAATTAATTTCTATCTCGCCTATGAAAAATATAGAAAACGAATCGATATTGGAAAAAGAAGTTATTGAGAGTGATTATTTTCCACAACAAGAACCTGTTGTTACTTTTGTACGTGGAAAATGTAGTGGAGATAATGGAAGCGATTCTGATACCAAGGAAACTATTGATAGTGGAAAAAAACAAAGCGATATTGTCATTTATTCACCTATCATCAAAAAAGGTAAATATTACTATTTATTTTTATATTTTTATAAAGTAATATCACGATTTTTTACCATCTGACTTATTAATCATTTTTACGTGATAAAAATTTGAATTTGCAATTTTGTTTATAAAACAATGGATTTTTTTTTCAATATTGTATGTGCTTTCCATCATTTTTTATTCATATTCAGCAGAAAATTTGATTTTAATTTATATTTTCTTTCCTCAATTTCAATAAAACACGTTTTGACAACTTAACCTTTTTATATTTCGTATTCTTCTTGTCTTAAATACGTGGTCACTAATTATAAATTCTAAAATATCTGTCAATTCTAGCTACTTATCCTAATATGTAACAGACCTCTTGACTTTCGTTTTCGTAGAATATATCATAGAGTCAGTATTAAAAATAGAGATTACAAAGTATGAGACAAGGAGGCATAAAGTAATAGGACGGTCTACCTAATCAAATCTATCTTCCTACGTCACGAAATTACGTTTCTTTATAGTAAAATGTAACAAAACAACATAATAAATGATAAAACACTGTAGTGACTGAGTTTGGAAAAATTTCCAAATGAATCGTGGAAATCACAATTAGTCGCCGTTTTGCAACCAAAGTCGCATTATTTACGTTGAAATTATTTTTAGGTTAGGTTGATAGTGTTTTATTTTCATTTTTTTTTTTGGACAATTTTCATGTCTACGAAAAAAAATGTATACACAAATAAAATAAATTCTTGCCAATCACGATATGTCCGATGTTTCAAATTACGTTACTAGAAATAATATAGAGATAGTAGTAAATCGATGCTCTTTCTCCATCTTCATGCAACTCTATCTTTAATATAGAATCTATGAAAAAACTCATCTATTCCATATTTCGTCTTCTTCTTTTTTCCGAATTTTGAATTATCTGACAAGTTATTAAAGCTGCTTAACCTAAAATATAACATGCCTTTTGACTAGTTAGAGGTTCGTTGAGACGTGATTGGGATGATTTTAGGATTTGTTATTTACTTTAACTACTTAGTGTGTATCCGACTATTATCACTATGAGGTACCAAACAGTATTTGGGATTATTTCAGTTGTAGAATTCCCTATCATCGTCCATTTGGCTTGTGAACCGGTTCACCAGGTATAGCTCCAGTGCTAAAAAGCTCCATAAAACTTGAAAATGTTTCGTTTCAATCCTCTTTGTTGTGTCTACCAACTCAAATGAAAACAATTCCACGAATTGTAGACATTTAGTTGTATGTAAATGTTTATATTTTAGGTAATCGAAAACAATCAGAATCCATTAGTTCAGAATGTAATATTTCGAAGATTTCTTCGAAAAAACAAAAAAAATCTCATACGAATGATATTAAAGATGTCAATTTATTAGAAACGGAATTAAATGAAAAAATTAGTGCTACAATAAACAATGCTCTTCAAGAAATGGGAATAAACCCAACGTGGAATGGTATTCCGAAAAGAACTTTTGAAAAATCTTTGGAAATAGTGAAACACCAAGAAAATCTTAATAAAAAGGTAGATTGTCACTAGATATTTCAAAATTTTTCATTTATTATTGTTTATTTTAGAGTTTTCCACGATATGATTCCTTAAAAAAATCAATTGAAAAGTTAGTAAGGACTACAAGCGAGAAAAAATTACCCAAGGATGATACCAAATATACCAAGACGTTAAAAATACAAATTAAAAAGAACGAACAACCCAAGTAAGTATTTTGATGAAATTCTAATTTGAATTGAATAATTTTGTGTTTGTAGGTCAAAATCGAAGGCGATTATCCAGATCAAGGATCCATCCTTTTACGATAGTGACAGTGAAGCTGATCTTGATCCGTATTTACCGAAACAATTCAAAATAGAAGAAAATTTGGAACAGAAACAGGCTCACGATGCGGTTATCGAAGAGTTGCAGGCAAAGTTTTCAAAAACAATGACAAATTCTGATACGAACCCAGTGATCGAGTCAGTAGAAGACGAGGAAAAGAAGGAACGAAAGAGCTCCATGAAAAATGTCGCCGCAGAAGGATCTTTGGTTAGGAAAAAAGTGTTTTTTGAAATGCAGGAATCGGAAATTTCGGAAAAATGCGATGAAAAAGTTGACAGTTTATCTGATTTTGAGTTGACTTGAATTAATTTGTCTTAGGAGATAAAATAATGATGTTATTTTGATTTTTGTATAATTATATATTAATTTAAGTTGTAAAAATACAATAAACATGTAATTAATTATAAAAATAACGTTTTATTTATAATTAAAATCCCGTATTCCTAAATTATACAAGGGAGGTACAAAAAGTAATAGACATTTTGATATTAAACCACAGTGGGCGGGACTAGCGTCGCCATATTGACATCCAAACGATCTTAAAAAGACAAGATGCTACTTTTACTCCATTGTTTTTACAATTTTATACAAAATTTATGTTATAAAAATGTGTAAACATCAAATAAATGGAAAATAAAGTACTTTTGTGATAAAATTCCCCATACATCGATTATACAATGGAGATACAAAAAGTAATAAGACATATGACATTAAACCACAGTGGGCGGGACTAACATCGCCATATTGACATCCAAACGATCTTAAAAAACATGATGCTACTTTTACTCCAATGATTTAAAAATATATATATGAATTTATGTTATAAAAATGTGTAAACATCAAATAAATGGAAAATAAAGTACTTTTGTGATAAAATTACCCATACATCGATTATACAATGGAGATACAAAAAGTAATAGACATATGACATTATACCACAGTGGGCGGGACTAACATCGCCATATTGACATCCAAACGATCTTATAAAACATGATGCTACTTTTACTCCAATGATTTGAAATTATATATATGAATTTATGTTATAAAAATGTGTAAAAATCAAATAAATGGAAAATAAAGTTTTTCTGTGATAAAATTCCCCATACATCAATTATACAATGGAGATACAGAAAGTAATAGACATATGACATTAAACCACAGTGGGCGGGACTAACATCGCCATATTGACTTCCAAACGATCTTAAAAAGACAAGATGCTACTTTTACTCCAATGATTTAAAATTATATATATGAATTTATGTTATAAAAATGTGTAAAAATCAAATAAATGGAAAATAAAGTTTTTCTGTGATAAAATTCCCCATACATCAATTATACAATGGAGATACAGAAAGTAATAGACATATGACATTAAACCACAGTGGGCGGGACTAACATCGCCATATTGACTTCCAAACGATCTTAAAAAGACAAGATGCTACTTTTACTCCATTGTTTTTACAATTATATACAAAATTTATGTTATAAAAATGTGTAAACATCAAATAAATGGAAAATAAAGTACTTTTGTGATAAAATTCCCCATACATCGATTATACAATGGAGATACAAAAAGTAATAGACATATGACATTAAACTTCAGTGGGCGGGGCTAACGACGCCATATCGTCGTCCGAAAGGTATAATTATATATTATTTTATGTTGTAAAAATATATAAACATTAAATAAATGAAAAATGAAGTTTTTTTATGATAAAAATCTCACATACATAAATTATACAAGGAAGGTATAGAAATTAATAGACATTTTGACATAAAACGACAGTAGGCGGGACTAACTACACCATAATCACGTCCGGCCAGTCTTAGAACGTAGATGGCTATTTTCATTTAAATTTTTGTACAATTATATATCAAATCATGTGTTGACATAAAATAAATATGATACTGAATGAAAAATAATTGTTTTTTTATGATAAAAATCAGACTTAAATCATTTATACAAGGAAGACACAGAAAGTATTACTTTAACATTACATTTTGACATTGGGCGGGGCTATCGACCCAATGTTGACGTCTAAGTGGTATTAGTTTTAGTAAGTAATCAGCTGTGATATCTAGCTAATCACGTCGACAGTACTTAAAATGAACTAGAATTAAAAATCACACAATTTAGGCAATTAAATTGAGTTCAACAATCAATATTTCTATAGAAGAGGCATTGTTTTGTAGTAAACAGATTTGGAATCATTTATTTTTATAAAAAAATCCAATAAAAACCCAATGACTCAGTTTTTTGATATTTGAGGAAGTTATCACGTTTTCACAGATTAAATATGGGAAAAAAATAAATCAATTTATGTGATTTACAGTTAGTGTTACATATGTAGAAATTTCTATAAAAATTTTAGTATACAATGCCCAGCATAGTGTAAACTATGAAATAAATTGTTATTTTATATTAATTGAAAAAAAAATGAATGAATAAAGTTTATAGATAATAAGAAATAAAAAAGATTTAGTGAGTAATTAAATAGACGAAATACAAGAATTCATTTCAATTTCTCGGTTTTTTAAAGCCTGATATAGTAGAATAGAGGCGTAGGAATCGGTAGCCGCGTATTCTTTTTGTCTTTTTGATAGAGGAATAACATGCCATTGGCTATTTCGAACTTTTTTGTCTTTGTCAATTTTCAAATCCAACAACTGATCTACTAATTTCTCAAGACTCCACCTTTCCGAACGAGAAAGAATAGAGTTTGCTAAAACACCTAAATCCAAACAGTTATTTACTATTTTATCACCATCGAAACCTTTAAAATCCCTCGCTAATTTTCTTATGTCATTTTTTATGTTGTTTCCTATTAATTTAACATTTGGATGCACTAACAATTCACTTAGGCTTTTCGGTAGATTTTTAATTTGACTCACATGGAAAATGTAGCACGTTAATTCGTCACAACTTAATTGTATTGTTGCAGTTTTACCGGGGCCTGTTTGGAATGAAAATGGCCATTCCATATCGAACCCAATAACAAAAGAATCACTAGAAACACTCGCTTTTTCTAATAAATTATCACTTATTAAAGCTATATCTATTAATTCGGTGTGATATATAATTTTTCCAGTAAATTTTATAAAAGGTCTGGCATCTTTCATTCTTGCGATTTTTTCTTTCTCCGATTTAATTCGTTTTTCTTCTTCTTCTCGTTCTTGTGGAGATATTCGGCAACGTAATTTCATTTTAAAAGATATTAATTTTTATTTTTTTAACACAACTTTCTACTTTTACACATATTATCATCCCGCCAATTTATAGAAATGACAAGCTGACGTTAAGATGGAATAGCGTTCGTTTGAACTGTCAGTGTCATACTGCACCAGAAAACTATAAATGTGAATAAAACAGTAAATTTAATACTAAAAAAATTATTTTATCTTTTACATTCATTATTACACACTAATCGTTTATATATTTGGATTAATTAATTCATTTTTTGAAAACTTTTTATCTATGTCATAATTTTCATAGAACTTAAAGATTATGAATTTAGAACGGAGTATGGGAATTTGGTTCTGGCTAAACTTACGTGAAGCAGATCCCGCACCAAAAATGCATTTACAGTATAGTAAACCATAGAACTAAAATAATTCAATGAATATCACACTTTTATATTATATATATAAAAAAAAACGGACATTGGTATTGGAATGGAAATTGAATAAAAGACGAAAAATATACAAATTTTTATTATTTTATTAGAACCTTTTAATCAAATATTTTAACAAATTTGGAAACAATTAGTAGGTACGTTCAAATTTCATTCTAGTACATATTTCTTTGTTCTATGTGCTTTTTTAGGTATTTTACATCCTTCTCTTTTTCTGATATCATATTGGTGATTTGATCAATATCATCGATCTCACGTAATTCCTCAATCATCGTTCGTATTACAGCCGATGGCTGATAAAAATCAGTACGCCGATTAGAAAGAATCATTTTTATTTCTTCTTCCAATTCTCTTTCCTTTTCCTGGGATGATTCTATTTCTTTCAATACCTCACGAATTTGATCAGATAACGAATTTTCTTCCTGGAACGGAATTTTTGTAAATCGTGCAATATCGATTGAGTCACACATAAATCGCCGAGCTGCTATTCTATTACAACTAATTTAAATTATTTGGTTGTTGGGATATCATAAAAATTTTATTATTTGAAAAGTATAAAAATTTATTCATATGAAAAAGTGACGTATACAATATAAAATATTCATTTTATAAAAAATGGACCAAATAATTGATTTTCTATACACAAATAAAAAAAACTTCGTTTATCCACTATTACAATATGGCCGGCGTTACTCGAAATCAGAAAATAGTATTTCTTTTTAGAAAAATATCAAATACGGTCCCAAAGATTACATATTTTGTTAATACGATATTTCTGTGTATTTTTACTAATGATACTTTAATGATTTAGTTTGAAAACAGATAAGAATGCATTTGTATAACTATAAGAAATAATATCAATTTTATAACAAAATTTAATCCACGCACAGTCAGTTTGGAGTTTTCTTCCGTGTTTTGGTATATATACAAGGTAAGAATTGATTTTATTTAATATAAAATAATATAAGATGTTTTTATTATGATAATAAAGTATGAAATTATATACGTGTGTCATGAATTATACAGTGAGATACAAAAAATGTTTAGTAATAAAATATTAGTACTGGTGATTATGTGATTAGTAGGATATTTTATACTGAAACAAATTTCTTTTGACAAATCATGAGTTTTTGTCGTTGGAAACAATTTTTTTTAACAAAATTTCAAAAACGAAAAATTAATATTCGTGCTTTTTATTGAGGTTATGTCGAAGAATATTCAACAAAATCAGACATTTTGAAGAAATGAAGAAAATGAAAAATAATGATGATTCCGATTTTTTTTTTTGAGGTTATGTCGATAAATATTGAATAAATACAAATATATTAGTAAAAATGTTACCAGGCGAAGTGAGAAAATTGAATTCAAACGTTTTATCGATAAATATGTTACCAGGGGAGGTTAAAAAGTTGCATTTAAACATTTTATCGAAAAATATGTTACCAGGGGAGGTTAAAAAGTTGCATTTAAACATTTTATCGAAAAATATGTTACCAGGGGAGGTTGAAAAGTTGCATTTAAACGTTTTAACGAAAAATATGTTACCAGGGGAGGTTAGAAAGTTACATTCAAACGTTTTAACGAAAAATATGTTACCAGGGGAGGTTAAAAAGTTGCATTTAAACATTTTATCGAAAAATATGTTACCAGGGGAGGTTAAAAAGTTGCATTTAAACATTTTATCGAAAAATATGTTACCAGGGGAGGTTAAAAAGTTGCATTTAAACATTTTATCGAAAAATATGTTACCAGGGGAGGTTAAAAAGTTGCATTTAAACATTTTATCGAAAAATATGTTACCAGGGGAGGTTGAAAAGTTGCATTTAAACGTTTTAACGAAAAATATGTTACCAGGGGAGGTTAGAAAGTTACATTCAAACGTTTTAACGAAAAATATGTTACCAGGGGAGGTTAAAAAGTTGCATTTAAACATTTTATCGAAAAATATGTTACCAGGGGAGGTTAAAAAGTTGCATTTAAACATTTTATCGAAAAATATGTTACCAGGGGAGGTTAAAAAGTTGCATTTAAACATTTTATCGAAAAATATGTTACCAGGGGAGGTTAAAAAGTTGCATTTAAACATTTTATCGAAAAATATGTTACCAGGGGAGGTTGAAAAGTTGCATTTAAACGTTTTAACGAAAAATATGTTACCAGGGGAGGTTAGAAAGTTACATTCAAACGTTTTAACGAAAAATATGTTACCAGGGGAGGTTAAAAAGTTGCATTTAAACATTTTATCGAAAAATATGTTACCAGGGGAGGTTAAAAAGTTGCATTTAAACATTTTATCGAAAAATATGTTACCAGGGGAGGTTAAAAAGTTGCATTTAAACATTTTATCGAAAAATATGTTACCAGGGGAGGTTAAAAAGTTGCATTCAAACGTTTTAACGAAAAATATGTTAACAGGGGAGGTTAGAAAGTTACATTCAAACGTTTTAACGAAAAATATGTTACCAGGGGAGGTTAGAAAGTTGCATTTAAACATTTTATCGAAAAATATGTTACCAGGGGAGGTTAGAAAGTTACATTCAAACGTTTTAACGAAAAATATGTTACCAGGGGAGGTTAGAAAGTTACATTCAAACGTTTTAACGAAAAATATGTTAACAGGGGAGGTTAGAAAGTTACATTCAAACGTTTTAACGAAAAATATGTTACCAGGGGAGGTTAGAAAGTTGCATTCAAACGTTTCAACGAAAAATATGTTAACAGGGGAGGTTAGAAAGTTACATTCAAACGTTTTAACGAAAAATATGTTACCAGGGGAGACTAGAAAGTTGCAATCAAACGTTTTTACGAAAAATATGTTACCAGGAGAAGTTAAAAGTTAAATTAAGATATTTTAATGGAAAATATGTTACCAGGAGAGATTAAAACGTCAACTTACCAATTTAGAAGTGAGATTTTGCAGTTCTTCTTGAAGTTTAGTCGTCTGCTTATTATATTCATCGCTGGAACACGAAAAAATTTTTTTCTCGTGAATTTTCATGTTTTTTTTTAGAAAAGCGGACAAAAGAAACAATTTTGAGAATTTTTTATATAAAAAAGAAGAGGATTTTTCGAATAAAAAAATTAATTTTACGTACTAGTTTTGTGAATATTCTGTCGCGTTCGTTTTTATGGTGTCTTGTAAATTCTTGATCTGTTCAATTACACCATAGACGTTTTGATAGGCGTTATTAATTTTTTGAAATAATCTATTTTCTGCTAATTGCAATTCTCGCAAAGATTCTTTCTTTTGCTGTATCTCATCCTCTTGATTCTTTACGTAATTATACAATTTTTCGTAAACGGATTTCGGCTCGTGCCTTTTTTCCATCGACCCTTCCTGGAATTCCAATAAACGAAACTAATAACGTCGAAGTAAAAAAATAAACATGGCAACACTGCAATCACCATAAACTTTAGATGCAGTTTATATCGGAATCACCCTGTACATTAAAACTAATCCGAAAAAAATTAAATAAGAAATTTCATCAAATCACCCTGTATATTAAATAATAAATTTTATCCGCGAAAGAAAGACGATAAACTAGGAAAATCTCAAGAAAATAAATAAACATGGCAACACCGCAATCACCATAAACTTCCGGGCAACTGCCTTTCACTAAATTATTTCAGATTTTTTTCTTTACTTTAGATGCAGTTTATATCGGAATCACCCTGTACATTAAAACTAATTCGAAAAAAAATTGAATAAGAAATTTCATCGAATCACCCTGTATACTAAATAATAAATTTTATTCGCGAAAGAAAGACGATAAACTACGGAAATCTCAAGAAAATAAATAAATATGGCAACACCGCAATCACCATAAACTTCCGGGTAACTGCCTTTCACTAAATTATTTCAGATTTTTTTCTTTACATTTCAATTTAGATGCTGTTTATATCGGAATCACCCTGTACATTAAAACTAATCCGAAAAAAATTAAATAAGAAATTTCATCGAGTCACCCTGTATACTAAATAATAAATTTTATCCGCGAAAGAAAGACGATAAACTAGGAAAATCTCAAGAAAATAAATAAACATGGCAACACCGCAATCACCATAAACTTCCGGGCAACTGCCTTTCACTAAATTATTTCAGATTTTTTTCTTTACTTTAGATGCAGTTTATATCGGAATCACCCTGTACATTAAAACTAATTCGAAAAAAAATTGAATAAGAAATTTCATCGAATCACCCTGTATACTAAATAATAAATTTTATTCGCGAAAGAAAGACGATAAACTACGGAAATCTCAAGAAAATAAATAAATATGGCAACACCGCAATCACCATAAACTTCCGGGTAACTGCCTTTCACTAAATTATTTCAGATTTTTTTCTTTACATTTCAATTTAGATGCTGTTTACATAGGAATCACCCTGTATATTAAGACTAATCCGAAAAAAATCAAATAAGAAATTTCATCGAATCACCCTGTATACTAAATAATAAATTTTATCCTCGAAGGAAAGATGATAAACCACGGAAATCTCAAGAAAATAAATAAACATGGCAACACCGCAATCACCATAAACTTCCGGGTAACTGCCTTTCAATAAATTATTTCAGATTTTTTTCTTTACATTTCAATTTAGATGCTGTTTACATAGGAATCACCCTGTATATTAAGACTAATCCGAAAAAAATCAAATAAGAAATTTCATCGAATCACCCTGTATACTAAATAATAAATTTTATCCTCGAAGGAAAGATGATAAACCACGGAAATCTCAAGAAAATAAATAAACATGGCAACACCGCAATCACCATAAACTTCCGGGTAACTGCCTTTCAATAAATTATTTCAGATTTTTTTCTTTACATTTCAATTTAGATGCTGTTTACATCGGAATCACCCTGTACATTAAAACTAATCCGAAAAAAATTAAATAAGAAATTTCATCGAATCACCCTGTATACTAAATAATAAATTTTATCCGCGAAGAATTGATGATAAACTAGGGAAATCTCAAGAAAATAAATAAATATGGCAACGGCGCCAACACTCTAAATGCTTTCTTATCGCCATCTTGTTCCGAATTAATTCCGATGTTTCCCTTTACATTTCGATTATTACTTTGGAAACACCTTGTATAGTATAAATAATTCGCGGCATAGCTATTTCTATCTGCTTCTGTCTGGATAGTTTTCATCGAATTATTTCAATTTTTTCCTATAGTTTCATCAATATTTATAGGTATCGGAATCACCCTACCCTGTACATTAAAAAAAAATCCGAATAAAATTGAATTTAAAATTACATCCGTTTATGGAAGATAATCGATTACGGAAATTTCGAGAAAATAAGTAAACACGGCAATACCGCGATTCCCATATATTTCCGTATAACTGCGTTTAAATTATTTCAGATTATTTTTTATAGATTTCAATTTAGATCTCAGGATCACCCTGTACATTAAAACTAATCCGAAAAAAATTAATTAAGAAATTTCATCGAATCACCCTGTATACTAAATAATAAATTTTATCCGCGAAGAATTGATAAACCACGGAAATCTCAAGAAAATAAATAAATATGGCAACACCGCAATCACCATAAACTTCCGGGCAACCGCCTTTTACTAAATTATTTCAGATTTTTTTCTTTACATTTCACTTTAGATGCAGTTTATATCGGAATCACCCTGTACATTAAAACTAATTCGAAAAAAATTAAATAAAAATTTCATCGAGTCACCCTGTATACTAAATAATAAATTTTATCCGCGAAAGAAAGACGGTAAACTACGGAAATCTCAACAAAATAAATAAATATGGCAACACCGCCAACACTCTGTATGCTTTCTTATCGCCATCTTGTTCCGAATTAATTCGGATTCGAATTACATTTCGATTATTACTATAACTACAAATAATTGGAAAAAGCCGCATAAATAAATGTAAACAGAAACAAACGATATTTATAACCACTCCTAATAGAAAGATAATTCCAGTTCCGATATGTCATATGTAGCGCCCATAAAAACGAAAAAACCCGCCATCGAGCGCGTTTCATGAACTCCCGCGCGCTAAATTGAACCAATTACCTAAATTGTTTCACGTATTAACCTAACAAATGACTAACCGAGCACTTTTAATCTCTTTTAATTGTCACACGTACTCGGTCAGTCAAAAATTCCATTTCGTTATCGGGAACTCAACTGAAACTGACAAATTGATAAGGAAAGATAAGCGTTTCCTTTAGTTATAACCTCAACGTAGAGATGTGTGTATAGTGTCAATGCGATTATTGTTTTTTTTTGTTACTCAAAAAAATTGGGATATTAAAGAGATAATGTGATATTGATGCTCCATTGAAAGGTTAGTTATTTGTATATATATATATATATATATATATATATATATATATATATATATATATATATATATATATATGTTTTCGAGAATCGTTTCAAATAATGACGAATGAAGTTTGCACGCCCTTAGGTTTACGTCATCGTAAATATTTTGTCAGGCTGGAAATTAGAATTTCCATCATATGATGATGTGATTTACAATGTGTTAATGGTAATATGACCGAATTAATTTTTTTTTTATTTCAAATTCGTTATACGTTATATTCAACCGACAATATTTGACGTTCGATTTGATTTTGAGTATTTACTATATACGAGGAGTGTTCGATATTTTATTCACATTTGATTTTATTATTTACTCGAGGTAGTTAAAATGGAGGATTGGGAGGGAGTTTTTTTTTCTATAAAAATAACGAGATATCTTCAAAATTAGGTATCAAGTATACCGGTGGTGAAAAAAGTATGTTTTTATAAGAGTAGTTTCATATTATTGTTACTATATCGTTTTTTTGGCTCTAAAAACTCGAAAAGTTCACCGATTTCGATAATTTTTTTTTAAATATTCGGATTTACAAAAAAAATACGAGGATTAAAATAAATTAGACTTATATTAGTTCGTGTGAAACGTGAAAAACAATTGTTGATAACTTTTTTCCATTTCTGTCTATCCATAAGCTTTTTTTCCTATTTTCTCATCCATATTCTTTCCAAATCCATATCCACCTCGACCTCAATCTTCTTCTCGTAGTTTCTAGTTGTTTCATAGTGAAAATATCATCGTAAAGTTCTTTTTTTGGTCTAGTTTCCCATATTTCATGGGATCTTAATAATTTCCATGATAATTTTATCGTTTACAAATCCTATTTCCGTTTTTATTGTTTTAAAAATGTGTTTTTTTATTATATCACTCGGATTTCTACACATTCTGTTTGATTTTCATATTCTATTCCTTCTTTGGTTGGGTTCAATGACCTTAGAAATATGTCACATGATATCGCAGCTATTTCTTAACATTTTCTTAGTTTTTAACTTTTATTTATTGTTCCTACTACAGATTTTTCATTATTAGTAACTTTTCCCCCCATTCAATCCCCCAAAACTATATAAATTTTGTTTTACTTGGTATTGAACTTTTCCTCTTTGGGTTAAGTTAGGTTAGGATCTTACAGTGTCCAGTTTTTACAATTTTTTTAGTTTTTCTCATATAAATTTCGATTTATATATTCAAATACATTCCTATACAAACTTTACTTGAAATATAATGTTAAATTTGCAACAAAAAAAGACAGAAAATACTTGTTTCTACATATAAAAAGTATTTTTTACAATATCTTTTGGATTTATTCTGCTAACAATCACATTTACACTATTTTTTGAACATTTCAATATAGATAAATAGCTCTGCACCACCCTGTATTATATTAACGAATTTTATTCAAAACAATCGCACCTTTTTATTAAATATTTTAAAAATAACGGAAATGTATCCTTAAAAACAATAATAATATTGAATAAAACGTTAATTAGCATTCTTAAAGCAAATGTTTTGCTTATTCCAACGATTCAATCACTTATAGGTATTGGCAGTGTGTATTGTTTATTCAAAAGCGCGGCACACGTTTAATGTTGCATCTAAACGTACGTGTATAAAATTAATACCAAGTGAAGGTTGTCGTAAATGTATTTTCCTTACACCAATTCGTTTCAATGACACACAATTATAATTTGTAATAATATAACAACCCCCCTGGTATTACAAAATATAATAATTTTTTTTTCAGGCTTCATTATGAGTAATAGTGTCAAAATAACCGTTGTCGGAGACGGTATAGTAGGAAAAACCTGTATGTTAAGTACTTATACGACTGGTGAATTTCCTGCAGAATACGTACCAACAGTGTGAGTATACATATTTTGCAATATAACACAGCGACACCTATTATTAAACTCAAATGTAATAAAAAAATACTTTATCTCATTGACTCATTACCGTTGATTAGATATGTAATTGAGTAAAATGCAATTACCGGTTTTCTAACCTCATTTTTTACGAATCACACACAATTGTTATTTTTAATATCATTTTTTTAGTTTTGAACATTATGGGCAGAAAATAACCGTTGATGATATTGAATACGACATGACATTATGGGATACTGCTGGTCAAGAAGATTATGAAAGACTTAGGCCATTATCTTATCCGCATGTAAGATATTTAATTTTAATTAGTACTGAGGGAGTAATATTTACCTGTACTGCGTGGGTACACATCTCGAGGAACGATTCAAAATCGTGTATATTCTCAAATTTAGACATTTTTACACTTTCACACACCTTAACAAAGTATGAAACTATACTGGCACTAAATGCTGAGAATAACTTTGACAGGTAGCGGCCATTTGTTACTTCTTTTGTTTACATTGTTATACATTACTCAAAGACTACTATGCATGTCGACAATAACTGGGATTTATTAAAATCATATAAATGGATAATTAAATCTTATATAACACAAAAGTTTATTTAGTATTTTTTGATTTCGTTATTCTTAGTTTTTTCAATTTCATCACGCACACGCATTGAATTAAGAGTTAAAAGGAATAAACAAAAGTTTGATGCCCAAGATGGTTATTGCATATGGCGGACGGTGATATCCGCTTTACCATAGGCGTGCTATATAAAAATTATTTAATAGCAAATAATTGAAATATGAATAGAATTCCGAAAAACATTTATTGTAAATATAATAAAATCAATGTTTTTTCAATATAATTTGCACTAAATTTATTTTTACAAATAAAACTGAATGTAATGTTGAAAAAATTTCAAAAACTATTTATAATAAAAGAATATTATGCTTTTCTGATGGAATAATGTCGTGGAGCATCGTATTTTTCGTCTCTCTAATTGAAATAACTTATTTGATGATAATTCATAATATCAAAAGCATTATTTACAAGGGATATAAAGTACTTATGTTTTATTTTCTGTCTTGACTGTTTTTCTCTAAAGACTATCAATTATTCCATAGTTTGTCATAATTTTATATATTCTCATATTTATTAACAGTGAGTTTTTGCTTTTAACAAACTTACCATAATTTTTTTTCACACCAAATAATTTTCCAATTTTCGAAATTTTTTAAATAATCGTTTTTTGCAAATCCATGATTTTGCTTTCAATTTTTTATATGGATTCATAAAACGAGTTATAATAAGTATTTCTAACTAGAATTATGACCTTGGAGGAGACTTGAATAACTCAATAAAAGTGTGATAAATATACTGAATTATAATTATGTTACGCCTATGTCTTAACCTTATGAATTGTGGATGTTGGTGTAGTGGTAGTGTAAACAGTGTGTTAGAAATGAATATCACTAACGCTTCTCGAAATTTCGACAAAACAAAAAATGATTTGTTTAAAATAGTTTCAATGAAAAGTTACAATTTATTAATAGGATAAAAATAAGGCTAAAGGTAGAAAAAAATAAATTATTTCCAAATCAAATTAGATACACATGATTAATGAAAATTTTATATATGAAATTTTGAATACCTGATTCAGCGTTGTTGTTAATGTTTACCAGTAATCTTATAAAATTTTTGTATTTGTCTAAGATGATATGGGTATAAACACTTAAGATTCATTTATTCATTATTTGTTATTTAAACTTTACCAAACAAACAAATTATCACAATTACAGTTAAGTTATAAATGACACGTAGTACACGTCTAGTAGTTCAAATGTAAAAGAAACCGGATCTTCACAAAAGGCGATGTGACTCGTTTATCTACTTACACAACCATTTCGTACAATTATGAGTATTTGAGTTTATTTTTAACGAAAAGAAGATTTTTTCGATAAGTTTCAATAAAATTTTAAATATAACTACAAATTTCTAATATTTTTTAGACAAATTGTTTCCTGGTTTGTTTTTCCGTCGATAAAAATTTGGCCTCGTACGACAACGTAACCTTAAAATGGGTACCAGAAGTTAGGCATTTTAGTCCAAATGTACCAATCGTTATAGTAGGTAAGATGTACCATTTATTTATTTACTTTAGATGTTCAGTTCAAAACGAAAAGCAAACAAAACGTGTTTTAATGCACTTAGTTTATAATTTAGTAGTTTCCAAACGTTAAATCAATAACTACAAGGTTTATTTTCAAATGAATTTCATATTTGTTGTGGCCTTTTGAATACCACATCTTTTTATAAAGCCATGGTGCTAAATCTGGTAAGTAAGGAAGATGTGGACCTATAGATGTAAAAAAATCGAATTTCAATAATATTTTGTGGTATTGTACGTCTTTATGATATAAACAAAGCTTCAGGCTCATATCTTTATTATTTAAGCTTTTCAAAAAGTAAGTACATGTCTGAACTAACAAAATTGTCAACGTTTTCATATTTTGGGATCAAAATATTGTTTTCTCTATCGATATCTGATTTATTTCCACTTATAAATAATCCTGAGAGTCGCTATATAAATTTTCACATTTAGTGAGCTTTTTTCGGGCCCCTTTTTTCAATTTCAAACGAAACTTACCTCGTACAGGTGCTGTATTAGCAGATTGACAAAATTGAACGTTTCTACTTATTGATGGATGTAGATACAATGTAACTTTGGCTAATTTTTTTTCTTTTGTATTTTCAGCAACCAAAATAGATTTGAGGAACGATCCCAGTTTGGCGTGTTACACTCCCGAGGAGGGTAAAAAATTGAAAAGGAAAGTTCGCGCTCAAAGTTACATGGAATGTTCAGCTTTGGCTAATCAGGGATTGGAGGAAGTGTTCGTTGAAGCCATAAGAGTGTATCGGAAAAGTAAAAACAGAAAACCAACACCAAGACATTGTATTTTATTATAAGATAATCATATTCTACAGGAAATTTTTTCAAAATTATTTTCACAAACTTAAAAAAATAAACATTAGAATGCGAAATAGATTTAACTTACTTTTATTTACATCCGTTATTGGTTTAATACAACTGCTTTCGTTTTATCGTATTTTTTAAATAAATTCGATCAAATTTTGATATTTTTATTGCAGTATTTTGAAAATAATGTACATTTTGAAAATATACATTCACAATAAATACTAATTTATTAATCGATATATTTTTTTTTTCAATTTTCCTTAATACCCAACAGCGGAAAGTTATTTTATAATAACCGGAAGGTATTTTTGGTAGTCCCATGGATATATAAACCAAAAATGTACAGATATTTTTTTTTCAAATTTATATACGAGGGTTTTCTGAAAATTTTCTTCAAATTGTTTACGATTTCTGGTTATACCCCAGGGTTTAGTCTTCTAATACAAGTTAGGTCCGTTTTTTGTTCCCCAGAATCTCGGAAACTTATCAAACATGTAATATTACATCACCCCAACCCCCAATGACACCCTGTACAGGTCAAAGATGAGTTCAATGATCAAAATTATGTCAAACCATATATTAATCAACACAACCCCTATTTAAAACAATTTTTTATCCAAATTTCGTTTTATTCGAAAATTCACAACTAGAAAAACGATTTTCCAAGTCAATTTTATGTAATGATTTTTCTTTAGCTCCAAAATAAGTTTCCGATTCAACAATAACTACATTATATGATTGATATTCATTTCGTTGAAACTTTTTTGATGCCTGTAGTCACTAAGGGCTAGATCTGGAGAATATGGTGGGAAATTTGAAGGTTATTCCATTGAATTTGAGATTATGTCTTCGAGAAAGAGAATTTTCTTCTTAAATCGCTCATATCTATGAAAATGTAGGAAAATATGACGATAATTGATCAGGATTTACCACAATAGCGACCCAAGCTTCTTGATTTTTGGGAAATTTTATAAGAATATTGTACAGGGTGATTGGAAATTTGAATCTGTTGCTGTTTACTTCAAGAAGTTCAAAAAAAACAAACTGTTGCGGGAAATGGTTCCAAAAATTTTGAAATTGTCGTTTGAAAGATGGTATTTGGTATTTTTAGTGACTTTTATAGGTCAAGCCAGTGAATTATTGATTAATGATACGTTGTAACAATTAAAACCAGTATTTAACGAAGAGATATCCAAAATTTGTGTTTTTTTAATGAAACATACAGTATTTTAATTGCATTTTCAAAATATACTATGAATTTTGGTATTTGAAATATCGTACCAAGTTTTTTTTAAATTTCAAGATGCAGTTTTCCAAATGTAAAAATAAAAACAATTTAATTTTGGAAACAAAAAGAAAATTGTCATAATAACGATTAAATTTTTGAATATTCACAGTATTTACAATAAAAAACTCAATTTTTTTCCACCAGTGGATTTTACATTGAAAATAAGGGAATTTTAACCTCACAACCCTGTATCTGAATCAACTAGTTTTAGCAGAGATTTAATAACTGAAATTTTTGAAAAATTCGATAAAATAAAACCAGATCTAACCTGAAATCATAATCAACTGAACCAATCTCATCGTAAAACTCCCATATGCAAATTTTCAATAATTTTCTATATATAAATCGATTCAATTCAACGTGGTACACCCTGTAGAAGCTTTTTATAACCATAAATAACCATAGTTACAGGATGAAGCGTTTATAGCATTTTATTTATTCGGAACATATTCGATTTCGTTTAGTAATTCTTGAAGACACTTTTCCCTCATATCGTTTATCGATTCTTCTTCGGTTTGAATTTGCATGTTTGTTGGAGAACCGTCTAAATATAATGATTCCACTTCGGGTAGTATGTTTGAGATAATCGGTGAAAACGATGGTTTTTCATGCTGGGTATACAATAAATCTTCTATTTCACCTAGGCAAATCATTAAATTTTCAAAACCAGTAAAAAAAACTTAAAATTGAAATAAAAATATAATTTTTTTAAAAATCTGTCAATTAAATAAGTAATAAACAAATTAATAACAAATATATTGACAGGTTTTAAGAAATTGTCAAAATACAGCTAAAACAAAACGAACGTCCTCTTAATTTCGTCAAACTGTGAAAATATATATCTAAATACATATTTTAAGAGCATTAATTCTATCTATAGTCACCCTTTCAGTCCTAGATTATTCTAAACCAGTATTCAGTTCTTATAGAAAGTAATTAAATCATTCGGTACAAGAATTACATTAGAAGATAGAAAAATAACGATTTTAACTACTAAAACATTTTGTTTCTCCCTGTATAATATGTATTAGTCAAATTAATATTCTCCAAGAACTTTTTTATAACATTTTTATATAAACAAGAGTGTTTACAAAGCTTCAAAATGTTGTTTACGTATGGTACATTTGAACTACTGAAGTATTAATTCTCAATTAACGGATTCTTTTATTAATTTTTGGTTAATACATACCTGGAGATTCGCCAATAACCTGTTCTGCTGTAATATTATTCACAACGGTACATAAATCAGTTTTTTTATAACTAATTTCAATACGTTCGTTATTATTCAATATAATCGATTCCTTTTGTACCAAAGAATTATCCGAAACGGTTAAAGGCTCTTGTCGTACAACGCTAATATTTCCCGTGTCCAAATCGACGTTCATTATACTTCTAGAGGTAGAATGTGACGCTGGTGTATTGGATTGTTGTTCACAACTGATATTCGTTAGACACTTGTGAGATTTTTGACTAACTTTGTACCGAAAACTTTTATCACACACGTTACATTTGTAGGGCATCACCCCCGTGTGGATTCTCCGGTGAACTAAATAAGATACTCTTTGTCTGAAACTTTTACCTAAAAACAATAACAATAAATTAACAGCTTACTCGAGAATAAACGAAATTTTACGTTTGTTTACATTACAAGAATTTTTTGAGGTTAAGTTAGGCGGGATTAGTCACAAAAATTTGATAGATAAAACAAAATAAAAACACACACGCTAATTATTAATAATTTTCGCTGATCTAGAACTCACCGCACGTTTCGCATATGAATGGTCTTTCTCCGGAATGTATCCTAGCATGATTCTGTAAAGTAGATAGCTCCTTAAAGGCCCTACCGCATTCGTTACAAATGTGAGGCTTTTCCGATGAATGGTACAGCATATGTTTGTGATAGGATTGTTGAAAAGTGAAAGATTTATTGCACAAAGTGCAACAATAAGGCATTTCACCTATAAAAAAAATAACGTATCTGTGTAACCTCGTCGAAAAAAGATGTTACAACGTTTCTACTTCTTTTTTATGTAATCTACACCGCGTTTTCGTTCAATTTGAATCACCCTACACCACACCCAACATGTCATTAAGAATATGAAATTACAAAATTGTTGTTATCTCTTTCTCTGTATCTATATTTGAATCTTTCTCTGTCTCTCTATAATTCTGGGTATATTCAGGTCATTTTACTGTATATCTCTGTCTAGTTTATATAACTCTCTCTCTCTCTCTCTCTTCACAATTCCTTTCACTCTAGTCCTATTTCTCTCTCTATCTTTCTTGTATGCGTCTCTCTCACTTTGCCCGCCCCTTTATGTTCCTCTCTCTCTCACTCTCTTTTTCATCTCTGTATGTCTCTCTCGCTTTATCTCCCCTTACCTGTATGTAATCTTTTGTGTTTCTTCAAAAAATATTTGGTGGTAAACCATTTAGAACAAACGTCGCATTCCCATTGTTTGTTATCTTGTGTTTTTCCTCCGTTTTGTCGTTTATCGGCACTGTTATTATCGTCGTTTTCAGAAACTAGAGTTTTTTCCTTTTTCTTTTCGTTGTTTTCCAAATTCCGCGTAGTACGAATAAAACCGTAATGAGCTACCCTCAAATGCACCATTAAACTACCCCTCATTTTAAATTTTTTACTACACAAATGACAGTGGTAGTTGTAGGTGCCCGTTTCGACGTCGGGGGGCGTTTGGTGAAGTAATTTTTGATGAATATCGAGAATATATTTATCGGTAAATGAAAAACTGCATATATCACATTTGACGTGTTCTTCTGAAACGTTTTTAATTTCACTTTCGATTTTCGTGTCTATTTCCTTTCGTAAATTATCCTCTATCGGTTTGGGGAGTGACGAATTCCCCATGTGGGCGAAAAGGTGTATCGTAAGTTTATCCAATCCCAATAAAGTTTCCGAACAGACCGGACAAGACACTAAATTCGTTGCAACGTGTACTAACGTAGCCCTAAGGGCGTCGACGCAATTGAAATGCGGATTCAAACACACCGGACACGATAATAATTTAATTTCCATCTTCACAATATGGCCACTACTTTTGGAAAACCGATTTTGACTAATAATTGCATCGGCGTGATTCTATTTTTGATCTTGATTATTTACGAATGTCTTGGGAGCACGAGGAGTATTTTTAGATATTTCGATAGCCAGGGACGACTCTAGATTATAAAGCACGCGAACGCCAACGAATTTCAGTAGCATCACTAAAGTTTGTAATAGGTAATTCGTAATATACAATGATTAATTATTTATTCTATATTTTCTACCACCCTGTATCATTAATATTTTATAAATTGGAAACGTCAATCGTCTTACTAGGGAGTTTTTCACGTTAAATTCATAATAGAATACATTACGTCATATATATAAAATGTATTGGTTCTAAATACTAAACGTCGTGAAAAACTGACTCGGAACACAGATAACCGATTTCTTCGTGTTACCATAACAACGAAATAATGATTCGTATCGATTCAACAATCTCCATGACAACGATAAAAAAAATTAAAACCTAACCTGAAAGGTAATGCAAGTTGACGATATATAAATTTTAAAAAGAAAGAAATGTCAGTGAATATAGAGGAGATACTCAAACATTTGGGTTGGACGGACGGTTTTCAAATACCGATCGCGAATGCCGAAAATAAGGCGTTGGAAGAAGAATTAGCCAAACTCAGTTTACGTAAACAGAAATGTAAAACGAGTTTGGACATTGTCAACAATAGATTTCAAGCATTAAACGAACATTTCAAATACGTTTCACAGGAAAATGAACAGACGCAGGTAAAATATTATAAATGAATAATGTAATTGAATAGTTTTGATTTTTATTTAAATATTTCAGAAACTCATCACGGCGCATAAACAACATTACGACGCTTTGGAAAACGCTTATCATACGACTAAAGCGGAAAATCAAAATACAATACGCGCTATCAAAACCAATACAAACCAATTGAAAGAATCCGAGGAAATGCAGAATCAACGGAAAAATGATCTCATTAAACAAGTCGCTAAAGCTGATAAACTTAAAGCGGAGATGGATTGGGATGCGGAAGCTTTGAAAGCTTGGGAAGAAGCGTTGAAAAAACGAGACGAAGACATCGAATTATTGAGGAAGTTTTTCAAGGACGATGATAGGAAATTTAACCAGCTCGAAGCTAAAAGGCAGCATCTTCAAGCGGAACTTGCGACGATGAGGGGGAAAGTGGCTAAATTGGCGGTCAACAGCGACAACTGTGAACACATGATAGAAAGATCTGGTAATAAAAATAATATATGCACTTGTTGAAGTTAACGAATGAATTATCGATTTTAAATCGATTTTCCAACCGTATGAAAGATAATGATAACGGATTTTTATAGTACGGGAGATAATTATTAATTTATAGTTTTACTTTTGATATATTTTATAGTACTGGAGATTATTCTTAATGGAAAATGTAAAAAAATCGAAAAAATAATTCCAACCATTTACTTTGTTCATTTTTTAACGCATTTAAGGATCGAATATTTTATAGTATGGGGGCTACTTCTCAATGTATAATATTAAAAATTTCCATATTGAATCAACATTTTTATAGTACGGGAGATAATTCTTTATTTATAGTTTTAGAACTTTTAATATATTTTATAGTACGGAAGATTATTTTCAATGGAAAATGTAAAAAAATCGAAAAATTAATAACAATCATTTTTTTCATTTTGTTCTTTTTTTCAACGCATTTGAGGATCGAATATTTTATAGTACGGGGGCTACTTCTCAATTTGTAATATTAAAAATTTCCATATTGAATCAACACTTTTATAGTACGGGAGATTATTTTTAATGGAAAATTTAAAAAAATCTAAAAATTAAAGATCGAATATTTTATAGTACGGGGGCTACTTCTCAATTTATAATATTAAAACTTTCCATGTTGAATCAACACTTTTATAGTAAGGGAGATAATTCTTTATTTATAGTTTTAGAACTTTTGAAATATTTTATAGTACGGGGGCTACTTCTCAATGTATAATATTAAAACTTTCCATATTGAATCAACACTTTTATAGTACGGGAGATAATTCTTTATTTATAGTTTTAGAAGTTTTGAAATATTTTATAGTACGGGGGCTACTTCTCAATGTATAATATTGAAACTTTCCATATTGAATCAACACTTTTATAGTACGGGAGATAGTTCTTTATTTATAGTTTTATAACTTTTGATATATTTTATAGTACGGGAGATTATTTTCAATGGAAAATTTAAAAAAATCTAAAAATTAAAGATCGAATATTTTATAGTACGGGGGCTACTTCTCAATTTATAATATTAAAACTTTCCATATTGAATCAACACTTTTATAGTACGGGAGATAGCTCTTTATTTATAGTTTTATAACTTTTCATATATTTTATAGTACGGGAGATTATTTTTAATGGAAAATTTAAAAAAATCTAAAAATTAAAGATCGAATATTTTATAGTACGGGGGCTACTTCTCAATTTATAATATTAAAACTTTCCATATTGAATCAACACTTTTATAGTACGGGAGATAGCTCTTTATTTATAGTTTTATAACTTTTCATATATTTTATAGTACGGGAGATTATTTTTAATGGAAAATTTAAAAAAATCTAAAAATTAAAGATCGAATATTTTATAGTACGGGGGCTACTTCTCAATTTATAATATTAAAACTTTCCATATTGAATCAACACTTTTATAGTACGGGAGATAGTTCCTTATTTATAGTTTTATAACTTTTGATATATTTTATAGTACGGGAGATTATTTTCAATGGAAAATTTAAAAAAATCTAAAAATTAAAGATCGAATATTTTATAGTACGGGGGCTACTTCTCAATTTATAATATTAAAACTTTCCATATTGAATCAACACTTTTATAGTACGGGAGATAGCTCTTTATTTATAGTTTTATAACTTTTCATATATTTTATAGTACGGGAGATTATTTTTAATGGAAAATTTAAAAAAATCTAAAAATTAAAGATCGAATATTTTATAGTACGGGGGCTACTTCTCAATTTATAATATTAAAACTTTCCATATTGAATCAACACTTTTATAGTACGGGAGATAGTTCTTTATTTATAGTTTTATAACTTTTCATATATTTTATAGTACGGGAGATTATTTTTAATGGAAAATTTAAAAAAATCTAAAAATTAAAGATCGAATATTTTATAGTACGGGGGCTACTTCTCAATTTATAATATTAAAACTTTCCATATTGAATCAACACTTTTATAGTACGGGAGATAGTTCCTTATTTATAGTTTTATAACTTTTCATATATTTTATAGTACGGGAGATTATTTTTAATGGAAAATTTAAAAAAATCTAAAAATTAAAGATCGAATATTTTATAGTACGGGGGCTACTTCTCAATTTATAATATTAAAACTTTCCATATTGAATCAACACTTTTATAGTACTGGAGATAGTTCTTTATTTATAGTTTTATAACTTTTGATACATTTTATAGTACGGGAGATAATTTTTAATAGTAATGTTTGGAAGTGGGACCGTACAATATCGAGAAAATTAATTTTTTTCGTTACATTAAAGAATCGTATAGTACGGAAGCTAATTTTCAATTTATAATATTGAAAATTTTTATATTGAATCCACGTTTTTAGTACGGGAGATAATTATTAATCAACAAATTTTCATATTATTTCAAAAATTTTATAGTGCGGGAGATAATTCTCAATTATTTTAATAAGTAGAAATTTGTTTATTTTTTTTTGCACATTTAAGGAAGGAATTTTACAAGTTGATTTTATCGATTTAAAATCGATAAACTTCGAGTGAAAATAAATCGATTATTATAGTATTACACCGAACGTCAAGTGTGCTCTGAAAATATCACCCGAGATACTTTTCAACGGATTTATTCCAGGAAAGGTAATCAAACAATTGACAGTCGAAAGGGACGCCCTCATAAACCAATGGAAAGACACGGTGAAGATGCTGCAGCAGAGAGACAACGATATAATTAGAACCCAAGAGGAAATGTACCACGTACAAGAGATGATACAGAAACAGGAAGAGAAACTCGAACAAGAAAATAAATTTTTGGAAAACGAAAAAAGAAATAACCGGAATCTGGAATTGGAAATACAGGAAGCCAATAACGTTAACTCGAAATTGAGACGGGAGATGGCGGATTTGTATCAGATGTTGTTATTGATGAACACAGACGTAAGTATTTTGTTGAAATCGAAAAATTACAAATACGAGGACGATTTGATCGAAAAAAGATTTCGTTGATAAAGAAACCGTTGAAAATTTACGTAAATATTAGTTTTGAATATTTTTTTGCTTCAAAACTTGGTCGTATTCCATTTATTCTGTCCTTGTACTTAAATAAAAGTCGAATATTGGGTTACTTAAGGTGAACGCCGCTTAATCCTCATCAAAAATTCCCTCTTTTTAAAAAAATCTTCGATATATTTGTCAAATATTGATAATAGATTATTCATAAGTAATAATACGCCCTGTATATTTCTAAACGACTTGTATAGTCGTCTCGAAGAATTACGAAGCTTATTAAATATTTTATTTTTCTTAAAAAAATTCAAGACCACCCTGTACAATGCTCCAAATTTTCAACAAACATGTCAATTACCCCGTTTTATTTTCGTAAATTTTTTTTTCTAATTCCAAATAAAATTAAGTACTTCAGCGCAGTAGTCACTTCCTTTTTATAGCCACTACCAAAATTAATTGATCAGAATCATTATTAAAAACAAAACTAATCCCGCGTAAAAAAAAAAACGTCCCAATCCCCCCTACTATGAGCTTCTCTTTTATTCGGCAGGTTTATGTTGGCGATGTTCGGAACGAATCATTCGATTGTTTAGAGATAATCGATTATTGAATATTAATTTATATTTATTGCACGTGGTGTATAAAAGTGATATAAATAATATTACTACAATATTCTTTCAAATATTTTACGTTCTACAATCGACGCAATGTTGCCACACCCTGCTATTAGCGTCAAGAGTTCTAGATAATCTTTCGTGTAATTGTTGGGCCAAAGATGTCGTCCGATTTCCCGGTAAACACAAACATATTTTTCTACTTCTCTCCGAAAAATCGCTGTCCGAATCACAAGGAAAACCATCTTTGGACGTCACGCGATATTTACCGATATTTTGATAATCGTTTTTACAAAAATCGCATATTTTTTTCGATTCGTAATCGGTTGAAATGTTATGCGGTTTATCGGTTGCGGCGGCGCTGGTTTCGGTAAAATATCCGTCATAAAGGGAACACACTGCGCATGACTTCTCGTGGGACGTCCCCTCGAATTTGCAATCGCATTCTGTACAGGGCCGTACTACCCGATTCGTACAATAACAACAACGAGGTTTTTTCTTGTTTGCAACTCGATATTCTGATCCCAACACAATATTGGGATTATTACGTAATATGAGGTCGTCGGAAACTTTGGAATATTTAAAAGGAGGTCGCGATTTCTTCTTCTTCGTCGGTATATTTCTCTGAGCCCTGCTAAACCCAACGGAATGACATACTTTTCTAGGTACCCCTTTATTTTCTTCGGATAACGGTTTACAAAAAATTGCTTTGGGGTTGATTAAGGTAACATTGGAATGTTGACAATCCGAATCGAATATTGTTTCTTCTACAGTTGTTTTCGTACTAATTTCTAGCTTCGGTGCCAATTTCCCAGGAAATATCTCGCTGCTTTCCATTAAAAGATCAATATTTACTCCCATAATTGAATTTCTGAAGGACGTAGGGTACAACAATTCGTCTAAAGTTGTCCTGAACTTGGCGAGGACGCGGCCCTCGTCGCAAGATTTCCATTGTATCAATTCGACGTAGAACCACTCGTTATTGAGACGTCTCTGTAATTCGTTCAATCTTCTGTCTTGATGGAAAATCTTGGAAAATACGAATTTTTCGTAAATTATCAGAGGAAACGCGGGTTTGCAGTTTCTCGTCTGCACGGCAGATCCGAACATGTGTATTTGCAAAGAAACTTTTCCGTTCGAACACAACCACACGCCCGGACACGTAACTTTTTGCACGTCGAACTCGACTTTCACCAAAAAACCTTTTCGTGACATTCTGTTTCACATTGTACGCTTTGTAAAACTTAAATTTTATAAATATATTCGCGTTTAAAAAAAAATTAGACGTACAAAAACGTCTGTTGGTAAAACTCAGCGCATCGCATCTGGCAACTGCATGACAATTTCGAGAGGAATCGTTCTTCTTGGTATTTTTAGGTTAATGACTTGTCGGAAGTTATCGACGAATCGATTCGCGTTGCCTAGCAACGACGAATCAAACTTTGAACGTGAACCGTGACGTATTTAAATAGGTCAGCTGATAAAAAAAAGCGCCATTCGTAACGTGTAGCGCGGGAGATTGTTTTCTATTTAACATTCTGGAACTTTTAATCATTCTAAAACTTATTAGTACGGGAGATTGTTTTTAATTTGTAATTTTGAAGGTTTTGATGATTATTCAAGTTTGGGAAAATTTGAGGTATGGAAATTTTGATAGTACGGGAGAAAGTTTGTATTATTTTATGTTACGAAACTTTTATAGTACGGGAGATAGTTTTTTATTCATAGTTTGGGAAAATTTGAGGTATGGAAATTTTGATAGTGCGGTAAAAAGTTTGTATTATTTTATGTTACGTAACTTTTATAGTACGGGAGATAGTTTTTTATTCAAAGTTTGGGAAAATTTGAGCTGCCGAAATTTTGATAGTACGGTAGAAAGTTTGTATTATTTTATGTTACGAAACTTTTATAGTACGGGAGATAGTTTTTTATTCAAAATTTGTGAAAATTTAATGTTTCGGAATTTTTATAGTATGGGAGATAGTTTTTTATTCAAAATTTGTGAAAATTTAATGTTTCGGAATTTTTATAGTATGGGAGATAGTTTTTTATTCAAAATTTATGAAAATTTAATGTTTCGGAATTTTTATAGTACGGGAGATAGTTTTTTATTCAAAGTTTGGGAAAATTTGAGGTATGGAAATTTTGCTAGTACGGGAGAAAGTTTGTATTATTTTATGTTTCGAAACTTTTATAGTACGGGAGATAGTTTTTTATTCAAAGTTTGGGAAAATTTGAACTGCCGAAATTTTGATAGTACGGGAGAAAGTTTGTATTATTTTATGTTACGAAACTTTTATAGTACGGGAGATAGTTTTTTATTCATAGTTTGGGAAAATTTGAGGTATGGAAATTTTGATAGTGCGGTAAAAAGTTTGTATTATTTTATGTTACGTAACTTTTATAGTACGGGAGATAGTTTTTTATTCAAAGTTTGGGAAAATTTGAACTGCCGAAATTTTGATAGTACGGGAGAAAGTTTGTATTATTTTATGTTACGAAACTTTTATAGTACGGGAGATAGTTTTTTATTCATAGTTTGGGAAAATTTGAGGTATGGAAATTTTGATAGTGCGGTAAAAAGTTTGTATTATTTTATGTTACGTAACTTTTATAGTACGGGAGATAGTTTTTTATTCAAAGTTTGGGAAAATTTGAGCTGCCGAAATTTTGATAGTACGGTAGAAAGTTTGTATTATTTTATGTTACGAAACTTTTATAGTACGGGAGATAGTTTTTTATTCAAAATTTGTGAAAATTTAATGTTTCGGAATTTTTATAGTATGGGAGATAGTTTTTTATTCAAAATTTGTGAAAATTTAATGTTTCGGAATTTTTATAGTGTGGGAGATAGTTTTTTATTCAAAATTTATGAAAATTTAATGTTTCGGAATTTTTATAGTACGGGAGATAGTTTTTTATTCAAAGTTTGGGAAAATTTGAGGTATGGAAATTTTGCTAGTACGGGAGAAAGTTTGTATTATTTTATGTTTCGAAACTTTTATAGTACGGGAGATAGTTTTTTATCCAAAGTTTGGGAAAATTTGAACTGCCGAAATTTTGATAGTACGGGAGAAAGTTTGTATTATTTTATGTTACGAAACTTTTATAGTACGGGAGATAGTTTTTTATTCATAGTTTGGGAAAATTTGAGGTATGGAAATTTTGATAGTGCGGTAAAAAGTTTGTATTATTTTATGTTACGTAACTTTTATAGTACGGGAGATAGTTTTTTATTCAAAGTTTGGGAAAATTTGAGCTGCCGAAATTTTGATAGTACGGTAGAAAGTTTGTATTATTTTATGTTACGAAACTTTTATAGTACGGGAGATAGTTTTTTATTCAAAATTTGTGAAAATTTAATGTTTCGGAATTTTTATAGTATGGGAGATAGTTTTTTATTCAAAATTTGTGAAAATTTAATGTTTCGGAATTTTTATAGTATGGGAGATAGTTTTTTATTCAAAATTTATGAAAATTTAATGTTTCGGAATTTTTATAGTACGGGAGATAGTTTTTTATTCAAAGTTTGGGAAAATTTGAGGTATGGAAATTTTGATAGTACGGGAGAAAGTTTGTATTATTTTATGTTTCGAAACTTTTATAGTACGGGAGATAGTTTTTTATTCAAAGTTTGGGAAAATTTGAACTGCCGAAATTTTGATAGTACGGGAGAAAGTTTGTATTATTTTATGTTACGAAACTTTTATAGTACGGGAGATAGTTTTTTATTCATAGTTTGTGAAAATTTGAGGTATGGAAATTTTGATAGTGCGGTAAAAAGTTTGTATTATTTTATGTTACGTAACTTTTATAGTACGGGAGATAGTTTTTTATTCAAAGTTTGGGAAAATTTGAGCTGCCGAAATTTTGATAGTACGGTAGAAAGTTTGTATTATTTTATGTTACGAAACTTTTATAGTACGGGAGATAGTTTTTTATTCAAAATTTGTGAAAATTTAATGTTTCGGAATTTTTATAGTATGGGAGATAGTTTTTTATTCAAAATTTGTGAAAATTTAATGTTTCGGAATTTTTATAGTATGGGAGATAGTTTTTTATTCAAAATTTATGAAAATTTAATGTTTCGGAATTTTTATAGTACGGGAGATAGTTTTTTATTCAAAGTTTGGGAAAATTTGAGGTATGGAAATTTTGCTAGTACGGGAGAAAGTTTGTATTATTTTATGTTTCGAAACTTTTATAGTACGGGAGATAGTTTTTTATTCAAAGTTTGGGAAAATTTGAACTGCCGAAATTTTGATAGTACGGGAGAAAGTTTGTATTATTTTATGTTACGAAACTTTTATAGTACGGGAGATAGTTTTTTATTCATAGTTTGGGAAAATTTGAGGTATGGAAATTTTGATAGTGCGGTAAAAAGTTTGTATTATTTTATGTTACGTAACTTTTATAGTACGGGAGATAGTTTTTTATTCAAAGTTTGGGAAAATTTGAGGTATGGAAATTTTGATAGTACGGGAGAAAGTTTGTATTATTTTATGTTTCGAAACTTTTATAGTACGGGAGATAGTTTTTTATTCATAGTTTGGGAAAATTTGAGGTATGGAAATTTTGATAGTGCGGTAAAAAGTTTGTATTATTTTATGTTACGTAACTTTTATAGTACGGGAGATAGTTTTTTATTCAAAGTTTGGGAAAATTTGAGGTATGGAAATTTTGATAGTACGGGAGAAAGTTTTATTATTTTATGTTTCGAAACTTTTATAGTACGGGAGATAGTTTTTTATTCAAAGTTTGGGAAAATTTGAGGTATGGAAATTTTGATAGTACGGTAGAAAGTTTGTATTATTTTATGTTACGAAACTTTTATAGTACGGGAGATAGTTTTTTATTCAAAATTTGTGAAAATTTAATGTTTCGGAATTTTTATAGTATGGGAGATAGTTTTTTATTCAAAATTTGTGAAAATTTAATGTTTCGGAATATTTATAGTATGGGAGATAGTTTTTAATTCAAAATTTATGAAAATTTAATGTTTCGGAATTTTTATAGTACGGGAGATAGTTTTTTATTCAAAGTTTGGGAAAATTTGAACTGCCGAAATTTTTATAGTATGGGTGATAGTTTTTTATTCAAAATTTATGAAAATTTAATGTTTCGGAATTTTTATAGTACGGGAGATAGTTATTTATTCAAAGTTAGGGGAAACTTGAGGTTTGGAAATTTTGATAGTACAGGAGAAAGTTTGTATTATTTTATGTTACGAAACTTTTATAGTACGGGAGATAGTTTTTTATTCAAAGTTTGGGAAAATTTGAACTGCCGAAATTTTTATAGTATGGGTGATAGTTTTTTATTCAAAATTTATGAAAATTTAATGTTTCGGAATTTTTATAGTACGGGAGATAGTTATTTATTCAAAGTTAGGGGAAACTTGAGGTTTGGAAATTTTGATAGTACAGGAGAAAGTTTGTATTATTTTATGTTACGAAACTTTTATAGTACGGGAGATAGTTTTTTATTCAAAGTTTGGGAAAATTTGAGGTATGGAAATTTTGATAGTACGGGAGAAAGTTTGTATTATTTTATGTTTCGAAACTTTTATAGTAAGGGAGATAGTTTTTTATTCAAAATTTGTGAAAATTTAATGTTTCGGAATTTTTATAGTATGGGAGATAGTTTTTTATTCAAAATTTATGAAAATTTAATGTTTCGGAATTTTTATAGTACGGGAGATAGTTTTTTATTCAAAGTTTGGGAAAATTTGAGGTATGGAAATTTTGATAGTACGGGAGAAAGTTTGTATTATTTTATGTTTCGAAACTTTTATAGTACGGGAGATAGTTTTTTATTCAAAGTTTGGGAAAATTTGAACTGCCGAAATTTTGATAGTACGGGAGAAAGTTTGTATTATTTTATGTTACGAAACTTTTATAGTACGGGAGATAGTTTTTTATTCATAGTTTGGGAAAATTTGAGGTATGGAAATTTTGATAGTGCGGTAAAAAGTTTGTATTATTTTATGTTACGTAACTTTTATAGTACGGGAGATAGTTTTTTATTCAAAGTTTGGGAAAATTTGAGGTATGGAAATTTTGATAGTACGGTAAAAAGTTTGTATTATTTTATGTTACGTAACTTTCATAGTACGGGAGATAGTTTTTTATTGAAAGTTTGGGAAAATTACATGATTCGAAATTTTTATAGTACGGGTGATAGTTTTTTATTCAAAATTTGTGAAAATTTAATGTTTCGGAATTTTTATAGTATGGGAGATAGTTTTTTATTCAAAATTTATGAAAATTTAATGTTTCGGAATTTTTATAGTACGGGAGATAGTTTTTTATTCAAAGTTTGGGAAAATTTGAGGTATGGAAATTTTGATAGTACGGGAGAAAGTTTGTATTATTTTATGTTTCGAAACTTTTATAGTACGGGAGATAGTTTTTTATTCAAAGTTTGGGAAAATTTGAACTGCCGAAATTTTGATAGTACGGGAGAAAGTTTGTATTATTTTATGTTACGAAACTTTTATAGTACGGGAGATAGTTTTTTATTCATAGTTTGTGAAAATTTGAGGTATGGAAATTTTGATAGTGCGGTAAAAAGTTTGTATTATTTTATGTTACGTAACTTTTATAGTACGGGAGATAGTTTTTTATTCAAAGTTTGGGAAAATTTGAGGTATGGAAATTTTGATAGTACGGGAGAAAGTTTGTATTATTTTATGTTTCGAAACTTTTATAGTACGGGAGATAGTTTTTCATTCAAAATTTGTGAAAATTTAATGTTTCGGAATTTTTATAGTACGGGAGATAGTTTTTTATTCAAAATTTGTGAAAATTTAATGTTTCGAAACTTTTATAGTGCGGGAGATAGTTTTTTATTCATAGTTTGGGAAAATTTGAAGTGCCGAAATTTTGATGGTACGGGAGAAAGTTTCTCAATTTCCATACAACCTTTCAACTACGTGTAAAAATAAAATTCCAAAAATTACAAACAGATTGACCAATATGAATATTTTTCCTTGTGTTTAGTTCACTTTATACAGGGACGTTTTGTATAAAAGTTCGTCTAACTTTCAGTATCACACTTTAAAACGACAAGTCAGCGCCGCTGCACACCACCTTAAAAACGAACGTCTCAAAGCCAAAAGGATGGACGAAGTTTTCGCGGAAAAAGAAGTTTTGTGCGCCAAATACGCCGAGGAAGTCGCAATTCTCGAAGATAAATTACACGAAACAAAAAATTGCGCAATGACATCCGAAGATCGAATAAAACGAATCGAAAAAATTATCGAACACGAAGAAAAACTGTACAACATCAGCTTGGCCGACACCGAAAAAACCAACGGCGTACTTTTCAGATCCGAACAGCAATTAAAAGAACAAAAAGCACTAGGAAAAAATTTGGAAATAGAAATCAACACCGGAGCTTGTACGACCGCGCAGTTAAGGAAACACATTCAATCAGAACGGAAGGAATTGGATAGAATCAAAGAAGTTGTTTACGAAATGGTGGGTAAAATACTTAATTTCCCACTTGTCGATTTATACCAGTCATTTTAATAGGAATTTCGAATCGACGAATGCGAGAAGAAGCTTTACGAGCTGTCCGACGTGAAATTCGTGGAAATTTCCGAGGAAAAACAACAAAAAATCCAGGAATTAGAAAAAACGTTATCGGATCATAAAGAGGTAATTCGCCGAACGCCTCGTAGATACGTACAAGATTGAAAATTTCGATTTTCCAGCTTCAACATTCGCTCCAAAATCAAGTGGATCGATTACGCGAGGAAATGCGGAGATTAACCACTGTCATAGCCGCCGATAAAGAAGTACTGGAAGCGTTGGAAAACAAATGCGAAAATTTCCTTTTGGTGTACGAGATCAGTCAAAAACAAATAGCTGCCGCTAAAAAATCCATTCAAGAAAAACAAGTCGAGGAAAATATGATGAGACTCCGGATAAATCAAATTGAAAAAGACAAGAAGAAAGAGGAGAAACAAATTTTCAATTTGGAGAAATTTCGATTGAATCTAGATCAGGTAAAACATAATTTTGTTGTATATCTTCAAGTATTACTAAATAATCGAAAAAAAAATTCATATTACTTAAAAGAAATTACATGTTTCACCTCATAGTGAAACTATTACTTTTTGTAGTTCCCCTGTATCATCGATATTCCTTCTAACATTTTAGTACTAAACTGCGTGATTAACAATAATTAACTGGCAATATTATACTAAAAAAACTGTTATAAATTTAAAAATTACAATAATGAACATAAAATAAGAATTTTTTCATTTTACGATACGTTTATGTATAAAATGTGATGTTTTATATATGTCAGACAGTTTGTTACTACTTACATCTCTTAAGTAATTGGAATTAGTAGTCCGCCGTGATCTGGTTCTTCCACAAAAAGTATTATTAGAGATGTTAAAATCTCGTTACAACCACTTAATAAAAACTTATACATTGCGTTGCAGTTTGTTTAACAATTTCAAAAACTCAATTTTTCTCACTTATTCATTCAACTATTAACACAACACGAAAATTAGAAGTTGGCTGATTTTGACAGCAAAACCAATGCTACACTGTTACCAACGTTTAAAATTTAGTTTCCTCCGATACACGAGTAATGATTTTGTTTACGCTGGAATATATATCAAAAGTTGACGTAAAAATTGTTCACACTTTACTAAGGAAAATAAACTACTATACGCACTAAGGAACGCTTTTTACTTGTCCATTCGACTCTACCTTATTTGCAACTCGTTTTTGAAAATATTTGAATGATTCACGTTCAACTTTTCTAATAAAAAAAATTATAATAGTTTTTAACTTTAATTTAAATTTAAAATAAATAATTCGAATCTCTTTTAATACTGGAGATAGTTTTTCATTTATAGTTTTCAAACTGTTGATGATAATTGAAAACGTTTTTTTAGAACGGGAGATAGTTTTCCATTCAGTGTTTGGTTTGGAAACTTTTATAGTACGAGAGATAGTTTTTCATTTGTAGTTTTGAAGCTTTTGATGATGATTCAATACTTTTAATAGTACGGGAGATAGATTTTCATTTGAATATATGAAATATGAATATACATTACGAACGCGCACTAAAGAACGCTTATCATTTGTCTAATTGACTCTTCTTTTTTCGGAATCAGTTTTAAAAATGGTACATCTTAATTTAAAAGGATGATATCAACTTCGAAGTAGTTAAAAATGAAACAAAATACTTTAATAATATATTTTTCTTATTTTTTAGCACTTTTATATGAATTTGAATTGAAAATAAGTAATACAAATCTTATTATCCTTATAGTTTATCATCTAGATTACGAAAAAAAAAAATAAAAAATAAATGAGTGAAAGTCCAATTTTCAAAATGATCACTGTACAGTGCTGAGTTAGTCAATGATTATTGTTTATATAATGATTTAAGGCGATGAAAGAGCGACAACTAGAAATAAATACCCAAAAAATGATTTTGCAAACGAAAAAACGAAACTTGGAAGAGGATAAGGGACGATTGAAAGCCGATATTTCCCTAAGGAAATTAAAAATCGATCAGTACCAAAAGAAATACCATCTGGCGTTAACCGGCTTAGGGAAAGACGAAGAAGGTCAAACGATGTCCGTAACGCATTTCAAAATAAAAAATGCCCAGGAGAAATTCTTCCTTCAACAAGAAGGTGACGAGTTGGACAAAAAGATAAAAACCGCCGAAAAGGAGATAGTAGCACTGGAGAATACATTGAAAATTATAAATATTACCAATAATTCGTTTAAGAACAGCCTTTCTCCTGTTAAAGACACCGGTATGTACATATTTTGGTATAAAATCGTTTTCGTAAACTAAAAATAATGTTTTTTTCCAGATCCGGAAATAAAAGACATGAAAGAATTACAAGACCAATTGAAAGCTGCGAATAATGAACTGAAATTACATAAAACTGAACTAGCTGCAAAACAAAAGGAATTTAGCGGTAAAAATTTCATATTCACTTACAATTTGAATAGAATTGACTAATTAACATTTCGTTTACAATTATTTTTCATAACTTCCATCGTTGACCTCCAAAAAGCACTATAAAAACTGTTAGGAGCGAAATTTGTTCAAAATTTATCACCGTATCTGAATTAATTAAAAAATATAATTTTTCAACTTACCTTGACGAAGAAACATCTTTGAGCAGTATTAAAAAGATACTACAGGATCATTTTTACGAAAAAATCTAATTGGATCCCACTATGAAGGTTTTTATTTACTGGACAAGTTAATTGGGATAGGTAAGAAGGTTTCTGGACACATTGGAGTAAAGGAAAATGAAATATGGAATGGTTTATAGAAGGAATCACCAAAACCTCTTCGAAAAATATTCAAATATGGAATATGACTCAGTTTAGCTTTGGAAAACCACAAAACTAAGCAAAGAGATCATTAAATGGTTTATTCATGTCCTCTGAGCAACAGAAAGACCCGAAATCTGAAGTCCCAAACATTCTAGAAGCTTTCGTGATACGACCAAGTATATTTTAACCAGAAATTTGTAATCAAAAGTGTATGTAGATCAATTTGGAAAGGAATTATTGCAAATAGAAGATCCAAGCTGCTTTGGGGATGCTTGAAAAAGTGAAATAAGCAAAATAAGGGGAAACTATAACAAATAACACTCTATGAGTACCGGATAAATGAAAATTAATTTCAAATGAGTCTAAAAATTCACATTTTTTTGTCTTTTTTTAGAATTGGAACAACAGTTTGAAACGTTAGAGGGCGAAGTACAACAACACGAACAGATTGTGCAAAATTTGGAAGACGAAATTTTTAACGTCAAAAAACAAGAACTGGATAAAACTGAAAAGTTAAAAAGAGTCGAATGCGAATTAAAAAAACTTGTAAAGCAACTAGATAAAAAAGATAAACAAGATTTATACAAATATAACGTAAGTTTTTGCATATTTCATCATTTTTGTTACTATTGGATTGATTAACAGGTCCTTTTATCATCCTGTAGGATATTTTTCCATCGATAAGGCCTTTATTTCATTTTTTATCTCAAATTACTCATGTATGAACTTCCGGATCTCCTTATACATCATCTCCGGTGATTTATTTCCATATTTTCATTCCAATAATCTGTACAAGGCAATTTTCAACCCTCTTATATACTTTTTGAATAGAAATCCACCCCCACCTTCAATAAAACTGCATAAAAGTACACAATATTACCTCGTTTATTGCAGTAGGTCAAATGTACCATTTTAAAATTCACTAACCCTTGATTAATTCATGTATATCATTACGCTTCTAACTCTTTTCTGATGTCATATCGAATGATTTACTCCAATAATCTGTACAAGGCAATTTTCAACCCTCTTATATACTTTTTGAAGAAAAATCCACCCTCATTTTCCAATAAAACTACATTATAATACATAATATTCCATTGTTTGCTACAGTAGGTCAAATGTACCAAAACTCACTACCCTTTTGACCCATATTCAACTAATTGTTAGCATATTCAAAAATAATTTTGGGGTGTTATTTTTTTGATTAGTTATTAGTTTTTTATCTGAATTTTAGAGAGACTTTGAAATTCGTCATTTACAAGAAACGAACAAGAGAGTTTTGGACCAGTTCAGGGAATTTACCATAACCTATCCCGAAATGTCACCGATGATAACGAAATATCTAACGGAAAATAATTTGGAATTGCCCGAAAATAAAAAGACTCCCAGTAGTTATTCTACTCTATCGACGCCGAGTTTATGTAATTCCACCGAAATACAGAACACTCAGAGATCAACTGCTTCGCGCGATTCCAGTAGTTCAAATGTATCATTGAACAAAATCGAACTCGCTTTAAAAATCTGACAAATGGCGCGTTTTACGTAGAATAAAATGTATGAGAAATTAGATTCCCATTTTAGTTTCACTAAAAATTAATTAAAAACAAATATATATATACAGGGTGTAGTAGAAAACTTTCATTTTTTATTTCACATTTTTTCCATTATTTTTTTTTTCTTAAACTTGAAGCTATTCACTATTTATTCCATTCCTGGAGGTAGAGGTTCCGTTTGAGGTGGCGCACTAGGTTCTTCTACAGCCTGTAAAAAATAAAAAAAATAAATTTTTGTTCTTAGCACCCCTAGTACACTAAAAAAAATATTTCAGAGCTACTATAATCAAATTAGATCTTTCCATCATCAAGTTGTACCATAAACTATAACAACAAAAGCTTATTAGACCTTATATAGTACAGGGTAACCGAAAAATAATATCTGGTATATATAACGATTCAATAACAATATTTATAAAGCAAAATCAATCTGAACACAATATAAGTTCGATATAACCTATTGGCAGATTAGAATTAGATTATATATACGGGGTAAAGTTACATTGTAACCTCTTAAAGGCTATTACGATCCCTTATTTACAGTTCGTCCCCCAATTTCAATATTCTACCCCAAAGAGAGTTTCTCATACTCTTCCTAGGTACTCCTGGAGCAGTAATATCCTGTAAGGAGTAAGTACAACGTGTAGATCCAGATGAGATTGTTTCGAAGGAACTTTTTGAAGTGATACAGTCCTAGAAGGATCCATTACAGAATATCCTTGTTAGAAAAAGGCCCCAAACTAGACCCCATTGTCTAAATAATTGAGTTTTCAGCTGGTACAGCTTTGGATTAATTAAAATTCCTTGAAATACTTACCGGAGTCTCTGTAATTGGTATCGCAGGTGCTGGAACTCCTAGCGGAGGAGGTACTCCGACAGGCGCAGGAACCCCCATCGGTGCCGGTACACCCATAGGCGGAGGTACCGCTGTAGGTATCCCAATATGGCCGGACATATTCATAGCCATCATTTCGTTGGGGTTGGGGAAAGTTTGCAGTATAATTTCTTGTGTAGCCGATGGAATGTGTCCTCTTTGGGCTTCGGTGAACGTCAACAAATGTTCCCGAAGGGGATCCCTCAAGTCGGGACAGACGTTCAATGCTTCTTGTAGTTGCAACGGTGGCAACTGCATTAGAACAGCGAAACTTTGGGGTTTGGTGCGTTGGCAACATTTGATGAACCCTTCCCACACCACTTTTTGATTCCATACCTGAAATTAAACGATTAAATCGATGGAAACTTTCCATTATTTCTATTTACTTTCTTCAATATGAGCCTCTGCAAAATGTTCATCACGAATCCGGATAATCTCGGATAGCTGGATAAACCTTGGAGAACGGTTCTCATTAATAGAGTCGGCAGAGGGGATTGATCCATCAATTGTTGTAGTACCACCGCTAGAACCTCTTGAGTATAAACCTACAAAGAAAAAATGGGAAAATGAAGTGAAAGAAGTGAATGAAGAATTGTAGTGTTGTATAACGTACCCCGTACAGTTGAAAAACTACCCCGAACGCACTAATTATCAACTGTCTCGTCGCAACTCACCTGTTTTTCCTGCAAACACATAGACGTCGCCTTGATAACCGTTTTCAAATCCGCCTGGGTGGAATCGATCAGATGCAGCGACACCAGTAGTTCACTTGGACTAATCGGACTCTCACCGTGTATACCTAACAGTCTATTGAACACTTCCCGTACCACAACTGGATTTAATTTTATCAATTTTGGTAACGCCGCCATTATCTGAAACAAATCGTTGAAAAATTATACCGAAAATTGATTTTTTCTATCCCCAAGGAATTACGGGAGCCGGTGGAGTAGTCACTATACCCTCAACATCTTTCGTATTTATTTTTATGTCACTTTTTCCATCCCCTTATCTCATTAATCTCCCCCCCTATTTATCTCTTTTCTTCCTTTCCCTCTTTCTATCTTTCACTCATGTCTCTTCTCTTCTTTTATCTTATTTCTCTTACTTCTACCTCCCTTTTTCTCCCTCTTTCATCTATTAATGTCCTTTTCTTTTACTCATCTCTCTATAAGTGATATTTCTCTCATGTCTCTTGTGCTTTAATCTTCCGTTTATCTCTACTTTCCTTTTTCTTTGTTTTTCGTCCCATTTTTCTCATTTCTCTCACCTCTACGTGTCTTTTTCTCCACTCTATAACTCCCTTTCTCTTTCAACTCTCTATTTACCTATTTCTCATACTTACTTCTTTCTTTGTGAGTCCGTTAAGTACAGGAATCAAAAATCTGACATCGGATATTCTTGTATTGTATAGATCCCTAACTTTTGCCACAAGTTCCGGAGTTGGTGCTCCTTTATCCGTCAATATGTGAATGATTCTAGTGATGAGAGGTTCCGATCCTTTAGGACAATCCTCGACCAATTTCAACAAATCCTTCGATTGCATTCCCATAATTCTGACAGGATTATCGATAAGTCTGAGGATAACACGTTTTATATCGGCTCCTGTTTCGACGTATATCTAAAAAAATGTGTAATTGAATATCGTTACTGCAGTAATGAGAGGGTTGATTTATTATTTACCTTAGCTAAATCGTGTATGAGGGTTTCGTTAGCGGGAACTAACGATATATAAGGTAGTAAACAAGCTTTTATAAAATCGTCGCTCCAATTTTCGCTTTTTAATCTGCCTTGATTCAAACCGCACAAACTTTCCGGTGGTTTCGGTAACTTTAAAAAACCCAAATTCATTCTAGCGAATTCTTCTATCACCAATCTCAAATCGAATCTCTTGTGTAATTCTAAAACGTGACCGATAGCGTGATCTCGAACTACGTTATTTTCGTACGTTGTATATCCTAGAAGGGTGTTCAAAAATAGCAGTTGCTTCGGGGGTTTTCTAATTACCAAATCTCTTATAAGCCCTAAAGCCCAACCTGAAATTAAAAAAAAGTACAATTCATAACCTCCTAGATGGGAAAATTATTTTTAAAAACCATTATATAGTAGTAGCACTAGTAAATAGAAAATTAAATATACTTCAATATTAGGTTAATTTGACTCTTAACCGGAAAGAGGAGTCAACAATTAAGAACAAAAAAGAAGAATAAATATCAAATAGTAGGCATATGTTACGTTGTTAAAAAAAGAAGAGTAGTTGTTGTTGAAATAAATATACTAAAGGTTAAGTTTCTTATAGATGAATAATTGTTATAAAATTAATAAAAAACACTAAATAAGAGTTTATTTATAAATAATATTCGTTGTAATATCCAAGTGGAAGGAATAATACACAAGAGTTTGTATTTATTTATTTATTAAATAATGAAAACTTACCAGATCGTCTCTCGTCTCGACAAACGATTCTTACTTCTTCCAAAGCGTCGTCCGTAACTAAAGGAGCTTCCAAAAGTAAACGTGATACAATTAAAGTATCCATCGCCGAAACATTGATGAAACTACATAACAACAAATTGTAACTGTCTGTTAATTTACCGTCTTTTCGAAGAGGAGGAGCCCTAGAAAAACCCTGAAAAAGGTTAACGTTTAATAATTACAATTTTCACGCTCATTTTGTACCCACCTGCATTATACTGTACTCCTCAAATAACCAAGCCAATGCTATGTCTACATATGATTTAAGATCTTTGAGGAGATGTGCTAATATTCGATCTCTGACAACTGAACTGAAGCACGTCGCTAAAGTGGTGATTATTTTTTGGTGGAGCGTCTTATTAGCGGATCTATGGGGTATCAACAAACGTTCGACAGTATTTATCATGAATTTTTCTTTTAAATCGCGGTCTAACGGTTTGGTGATCTCTTGTAATTTCAACGTTTTGATCCTTAAAACTTTTATTTTTTCCTTTTTGGAAACGGGCTGTAAATTAATAGTTCAAAGTGACTCATATACCAGAAACGATATAAAAATAATTATTTGTATTGAAATAACGTGACTAACCTTTTCCTTGTCTCCATCTTCTCGTATTTTCTTTTTATTTTCCAATTCCTTGTCTTTTTCAGCCGATTTTCCGGGCCCTACGTGTGAGTCGGTGAATTGCTTAGCCAATATGTTGCAAAGAAATATTTTACCAATGTTGCCAGATTCAACATATTTTGCGTATTCTTTTATAAATTCGGATGGGGGCTGAAATTGGTGCAAGCTAAGTCATTATAACGTAAGAAATTACTTAAAAACAATTTTTTTATGAAACAAAACACTAGTTTCCACTATTTCCATAATTCTGATTCCCCATAGTTCTCTTTTATATCTGAAATCATCCTGAAATTGCGAACTTACCTGATTTGGTAATTTAGAAATATTAGTAACAATGAGGTAAACGACTTTCTCTAATGTTAAATTTTCCAAAATGAATTGTTCGTTGATTTCCTGCGGCGTCAGTTGCTGATCAAAGTTGTTTTCCATTTCGACGTTGTTAGTAATATTTTCGTCCAAACGAGCCCTCTTTGAGTTATGTTGAACCACTAACGACTCGGACGAAAGTTGCCTTTTATTATATTTACGCCGTTCGTCAGATTTCGGAACCATTTTATTAATTTCAGATTGAGAACAACCTCAAAAACGAAAAATTACATTGGAAATACGATAATCATCACCTATTATAAAGACCTTACCCAATTCCAACAGAATCTTTGAAATTGTATTGAGATAATCGAAAGATCCCGGATGTTTTAACAAACTGCTCAATTCAGTTTTGAGTTTTTTCTTAACAGAACTGACTTGAGTAGTAGTTAGAGTTGGGGGTAAATTGTTATATAATGATTCTAAAGCTTCTACTACCCTAAACATAAATTCAGCCCTATTTTTAGCAATATTAGACAAAACACCGATGCAAGCTAATAGATTGGCGCTGCTGATATGGGGAGATCCGTGGAATTTTATTAAAACTTCAAAAAGATTACTACAACGAATAAAATTATGAATGGTACTATTTTGATTTGAATAACTCACCTAGCTTCCTCTTCTAGTCGTCTTCTTCTTGCAATTTTTAATGTAAGTGGGACATCATCTAAAGAAAAGTCGTTTGGTCTTTTGTTTTCGTTTTCGTCCGGATAAGTTTGTAATAAAACCACGCATTCTAAAAATTTGACAGAACTTGTTCGAATACCATCGTTATCGCTATCTATCATATTGGCAATTTCTAATTTTATTGTACAAAGTTGTTTCCAGGCGTCTTCCATGTCTTGAGTGGTAGTAGAAGATCTACATAACCACGCTAAAGTTTTTCTATAGATCGTAATCGTAGCTTGAATGACACGTTTTTGTACGGGTATAGATTCGTCGCATAAAAGCATATGTAGACTCAACATCAATTTCGGTATAAAAATTTCCCTAACTTTCCTATAAAACAAATCATATCGAAATGTAATTTATATAATTTCAATCCTGTACTTACACTAATTCTTCTATAAAACCAACTAAAGCCTTTTTAACATCAGCATTTTTATCTGTTGTGAAATTGAGAACATTCGGTAGATATTTAGAAATCAAATGGGGGCTTTTTCGTAGAAGAAGTTCTTGAACTTTATAAAAATTGGCTAATCTTTCAGATGGATTATTTTGAAATGAACAATTGTTGATACACTGCACTACCTAAAATTATGAAATTAATCAACGTGTCGGAAACTAAATTTTTCTCGAGTTACTATTTCATCATCGGAAAGCTCTTGGTCATATTCCATGATGATAGTATTTCAATCTGAAAACTATTTAGGGCAAAAGTTTTTTTTTAAATCGTGAAATTTTCAACTGTATGTTACATTTGTAAACACAACATAACCTATTTTAATCTTTCACAGAACAAACATAACGTACCACAATTATAAGTACTAAGTACTATCAGAAACATAGCTAGAACATAATAAAAGTGTCATACAAAATTATGTTTCTGGGTCATGTTTGGAATTAAAAAAGTGTAATCTGCTATACACTCACGAACGATCTTTTCATTCCACTTATTCTCAAGAGTTATAATCATAGATCTAAATTGAATGGTTTATGAAACGTTATTAGTGTTAAGTAAATATTAACAAAAAAGGAGCAAAAAAATGAACCTAAATAGATTTGGTTATAATTCGTTAGTCTTAATAACAGTGATTTTAATAATTAAGTTAAACTGCAATTACATTCAGAGTATCCCTTGTCGTGTTCAAGTTTCACGGCTGTAGTTTTTGTTTCTTTACTTTTTGAAAATGTTGTTAATGTTATAGTTTTCGTCAGTACAGTAGATCGGACATTGTGAACACCTAATGGAACGCATCTTAAATATCAGCATAATCACAGAACTACTTCCATCGAATGTGCTCTACTGCGGTGATCTTAAGGTCATCAGTGTCGTATAGTCGAGTAGTTTTATCAAACAAATTTATTCACAAATAGAATTCACTTCCACTTTCCTACCGATTCTCTTGGTTGTATGATCGGCATTCTTCTATATATTTTTTATTTTTTTGTTAAAACAATGGCTGGCAATTCAGAAAGAACTTTTATTATGATCAAACCCGATGGCGTCCAAAGGGGTCTTGTTGGTAAGATAATAAAAAAATTTGAACAGAAAGGCTTCCGTCTAGTAGCAATGAAATTTTTATGGGTAAGTCACTTTTATTTTCTAATTAGAATAGCCGGCGTGGCGTGGCAAGGTCATTTCAATTTTTCTACTGAATATTGATTTATACTAAATTTAATGTTTCTACAAAGTGAATCAATAAAATAAAACATCAAATAAAAAGTAGTTAAATAATTTTTTATCGTGGGCAATAGTTTCTGAGATGAATAAGAAGATATTTATACAATACTTGAGATTTTTTTTAGTAAATCTTTAGATTATTTTATGTAAATTTATTTTATTTGTGAGTTTAGTGCATTTTCTGTATTATTTGGAAGTGTTTACAATTAGATTTATTTGACTGCCGTGCATTATATATTAAAGCTTCTAGAGTTGTTTTATAATTTATTTTTAACAAATTTGTTATTAATTTTTACGATTTCCGTGTAATTACGTAAGAATTGTCCACCAAAAACAATTTCATAACATTTTTCAACATTTAATCATCACATTCAATACTAGAAAGTATCGCGTCGTTCTTTCCAGCCTTCAGAAGAGCTTCTCCAAAAACATTATGCCGATCTATCAAGCAAACCATTTTTCCCTGGTCTAGTCAAGTATATGAGTTCTGGTCCAGTGGTACCAATGGTTTGGGAAGGTTTGGGGGTAGTCAAAACAGGTCGCGTCCTTCTTGGTGCAACTAACCCAGCCGACAGCGCCCCCGGTACCATCAGAGGGGATCTTTGCATTCAAGTTGGACGTAACATCTGCCACGGATCAGATTCCGTGGAATCCGCAAATAAAGAAATTAATTTGTGGTTCAACGAGAAGGAATTAGTACAGTGGACACCAGCTGCTAAAACTTGGGTGTACGAAGATTGATATTACATGTTTATTGATAAAATAAAAGGAAATATTTCTTAAATTTGGTTTTAATTCAATTCCCAACAATTTTACAGGCATAGAATCGTGATTTTGAAAAGAATAATACTAAAAAGACACGTTTCTGTATTATTAGATATATTGACAAGTGACATTGACGTTTGATCCTTGTCTGGGTATTATTAGTTTACAACCACAGTTATAGAGGGCGTCTAGTTTTTCTCTATGTTCTAACAAATGAATAAATGCATTTTCGATAAGTACGTTCCAATCTTGAACTAATTTGAGATTTAAAAATAAAAACCTAACCATAAACTATTCTGACGATTTGAATAAATTTTGGATCTTTAGACGTTCTGACTATTGTCGATTTTATAAATTCAGAATGTTGGACGTTCTGTATATGTTGGAACGAACCTGTTTTTATTTTATGATAAAATATTTATAATTAAGCATTATTGATAGTGAATTACCGTCAAAGGAAGTATTAAATTATTTATTTGATAAACGTATGTCTGTTATGTATTCTGATAGTTTTTCAAAATAATCTGATTGTTAATTCTGCTTTATCTATGATCAAACTACGACATTACAATACCTATTTGCAATGTAATTGTGTTTTAAACGATTCAGGAGTTGCTTTTTTGGACATAATATAATAATTAACGAATTTGTCTTTGCTTAAAATAATAATTTTTTATTAATGTTTTACTTTTTATTTTGTCTATGGACCGGACTGTCATCTCCATTTGCATTTCAATTGACATAATGCAAAAAAACAGCATGTTGAGTAATAAGACATAAAATTTTTGCCATGGATTTCGCTCGTAAGCAGTTAGAAAAATACGGTTGGTCTGAAGGTAAGTCAATAATTATTAGTTTCCATCGGGGATAAGTTGTTTAATTTTTAAGGTAAAGGTTTGGGTAAAAACGAAGATGGAATATCAGTGGCACTTAAACCAAAACTCAAATTCGATAACACAGGTGTAGGTCATAATGTAGGGGAACAATTCACGAATAATTGGTGGGAAAAAATATTTAATAACGCATCTGATAATATAGATATCGAAATTGATAATAAAGAAATTAGAATGAAGCTCAAGTCTCCTGATGCAGTAGAAATTACAACGAAGGGATATTCAGTTAGAGACTTCAAAAGGAATAGTAATTTGGAGTATGGTTCGTTTTTAAAAACTTCCAAATTATCGGGGAATAGTATGGAACACTACGAAGTTCCTAAATTAAATGAAAATAAAAACAGTTTCCAATCGCTTACGGATGAAGAATTATTTGCAGCTTGTGGTGGAAGAACGGCTCATAAAGGAGCTCGTCACGGTTTAAAATTGAGTAAGATTTTTACCCAAGCATAATTATTTTTTCGGATTATTTTTTGTTTCATAGGTGGAAAGTTATCTAGGATTGAAAAACAGGAAAAGTTACTATTAAAAAAAATGAAAAAAATTTCTCTATCAGATAGTAACCAAGAGAAAGTTTGTATGGAAAAAAAATTGAAGAAAATAAGAAAACAAAAAGAACAAAATCAAGAAAAGTATACGCCGATAGTGGAAGATAGTATGGAGAGTACTTCATCTAACGGACTCATTAAGAAGAAAAAACGAAAGAATGTGTCTTTCAGTGAGACCGTTACAGTAGCTCCGATTTATAACGTGGAAGTTGATACTAGTTTTGAAAGCGAAGGAGATTCAACAAGAGACTACAGGAATGAAACACAAACTGAAGCCGTTGCTAGCGGTTCAGATGAAGGTATATCCACAAAAATATAAATAAAACTCATTATTTGAAGGATTCTCTTATAGGTATAGAACAAGATATGAAAAATAACAACAACGAATACTCAGACAATCACAGGAGCTTCGAAGTTGGACAATTCAACATAAATGATCTCTCTAAAGCCGAACGGAAGAAATTGAAGAAGAAAAGGAAACTAGAAGCCAAACAGAATACTTCGACTGGTTTATTTTTACAAAAACTACATAGTGACGAATCAGATACCAAAAACCAAATGGACGGCTGTGATGAAGAAGAAAAATTCGTTAATATCAAAAAGAGGAAACATTCGGTGACAAAAATGGATCAACACGACAAACACAAGAAAAAGAAAAACAAGAGGAAGAAACAGAAGAAAATGGAAAATATATTATCCATTATGAGGTCGAATAGTACGCAAAAGATAAATTCCATAGTTGAATCGTTGAATACTTCATGTCGCATATCTGATAACGAATAATTCAGTTATTTCATATACAGTGTGTCGAATTTAAAGCAAAGATAATCCAAATTTGAATCTGTAAATATCCATTCTTGTATATCTTGACATAAAAACAATAGGGGGACCACTTTGATTTAAATAATGATGCAGTTTGATATACATCGGCTCCAAGCGAAAATTTCTTAGCCTTTTCTTTACGATTTACTTGAAAGTTCACAATAACGAATATAAAGTGTATTTATACGATTATTTTTTGTATTTGTGGTGTATTAAACATTAATGGGGACGATAAAACAAAATATTTAATATTGTAGTGGTGAAAAAATAATTTTTTTACGACTTATCAGAGGTTTACTAACAAATTTTTTTTCCTTGCAGCTCTTGAGAACACTATTTTCTATTCCTATGGCTATTTGCAGATAGGAAGCAAAAATATTCAGTATACTCAACTTGTTAGCTTTTTGAAACCAAAAAAGTTCCAAAGTATTAAAAAATATATAAACAAACAACAAAAATATTATTTTAATCATATTTTTTTGATATAATTAAAAAATTTCATATTTGCAATCGAATTGAAGCAGTATGAATCATTAAAAATCACTTTAAATCAAAAAAAAAGTTGTTTACCTCTTTTTAGTTGTAAAAAAAACTTATTTATTTTGATAAAAATCATTTTATCCCTCGATAAATACATATGGCGCTTTTATAAATCTTTTTTCATAAGATTCTCCCTTTAAAAATCCGTTTTAAGCATATTTTTGAATAAAATATATAAAGAAATGAACAGCATCCATGCTTATGAGTCGGTAGCACAATGCCAACTGAAGTTTGACTTTAATGGCCGAATGTGTAGTGCGAGAATTGCGCAGTCGCAGTGCATTATCGCTTTTCGATGTTTACGTGGCGTCTATACAGAGTGGGGAAAAAAACTACTCGCATAATTTTATTCGTGAAAAGTTTAATTAGATTTTTTTATAATGAAAATTTCAACAAAAATATTCTAAATTGTAAAGGTTAATAAATAGAATCATGTAAATTTGTTATTACAAAATTAGAAACTTCTTATTTTGGACAAAATTTTACTTGTAACTTATACAGGATGATTCAAAATTTTGACAACTTTGATTGAGAAAATATAAAAGTGATTTCAATACAATTGCTGGTTACATGACATAACCTCTTCTTCTCGCTTTATAATGATAAATTTCGAACGAATAACATGGAGATGTGTTCGTTTTAAATGCGACATACTGTATATCATACAATAACTGGAAAAAATAATAAAAAAAGTGCATTTAATATATTGTATTGGATGAAATTTTGCTCGTCTAGGGAATTTCAAAGTAAACACTTCAATCAACTTGATGAGCATATACAGGATGGCCCAATACAATTTTCTTTACACATAAATCCAGGAGATGTTTCGTCGGTTGTATTTCGAAGCAATTCGGTCAGAATTTTAGGTTATATTTATACTGAAAACTTAATACAGATCTCGGAAGGTTTCTAACAAAACTATTGTACCACAAGTCGTCGAAAGCTTTATTAATATCAACAAATGTGGCAGTGGAATGGTTATTGGTTGAATAATGAACGATTTCGACACTTATTGGTATCGATTGGATGTGATTATATCAGTTTGGTACATTTTGACGTACCGAACGTAGTCGAAAGCCTTTTGGACATCCATGAATTGGGAGAATGTGTTGTTTTCGTTTTGTTGTAAATTAATTTAACAAATGTAAATAGTATTGTAGTTATAGATTTTCTAATTACACGAAAAGTGTGAAAATTATTCAAGAATTCGTGTTGTGATTGAAGAATGCGTCATGTTTGGGTAATAAAATGTTCCCAGGACTTGATTTTTCGAAAAAAAAAAAATAATTTGGTACAATTCTTTTGTGCTTTGATAAAAAACTGTTTTCTTTGGTCCTTAATCAAGGACACAACATTTGTTTTCAGTACCGAGGATGAGGATTTTTTAAGGATCTCACTATATCGATTCGATTTTTTGTACAGTACCGGTTGAGGTTTTTTTTTTGAAATTGTCGATGATTTTGTTTAGTATTAGAAGAATGTTTTCAATGAAAATAATTATAAACGAATTTTCCTAGTTTATTTCCATTCTCAATATTCTAAATGTGATTATGTACAACTACATAAAAGTAAATTTGTAAAAAATGAATAAATAAAAGTGTTTTCTCGATATCTCCAACTTTATTGATAATAATCCTATTCATTATTCCCGAAACTATTAAAGTGAGAACTAAATACACAGCCTCGACGTGAGAAAGTGAGAGAGATATATTTGGGTTAAATCAGGCATTTTTTAGCGATTGTCCCAGACATAAGTACAAATTTATAGTACCTGCTCTGATCATCACAGAACGAAAATGTGTTGCCAATTTTCAATTTAAAATTTCTCTTCTACCATTACCTGAATAATATACGTCGTCGTTGTCGACTATTAAAATTTTTCGTGTATACAAAAATCTGTTATTTTCGTAACTATTTGAATTAAATTACGTTGTAGTACGTTAAAATTAAAGTTTTAAACAAAAATTATACATACTATAAAATATTTTTATGATTTCTTATTATTGAATTGTATATAACTTGAGAAATAAATGGAAAAACTTTACATCTTGGCAACGATGTAACACATATGTCATAACTAATTTTGTTACAGGAGTTGATAATTTGATATCGTTGAAAGGGATAATAGATAATTCTAGAAATTATTTATCATATACGTATAATGATATTCATATTGGCAACTGATTATATATAATTTTGTATATAATCTTTGGTGATTAATATAAAATGCAAATTGTCAATGTCAAGTCATATTTGGTTAAAGACCTTAGAACATAAAGTAGTACAACTTTTAGTTCTAAGGTAAAAATCGAAATAGGTCGAAATATCAATTTTAACCCTTGTGTTTAAATAATATTCTATCAAAAAAGGTCTAAACTCAATAAGATTTATCAAATAAACATGTAAAAAGGTCTAAGAAGTCAAAAAGAAATAAGTTAAGACCGATTAGCATTAGTACCTTAGTCCTTTCTAATATAAAAGAAGAAGAATGATCTTTATCCATAGAGATATTACTGTAATATCTCTATATCTTTAACACATAAATTTTCATTATACATAACATAATGCCGTATTACCTTAGCAGATAAGACCTTTCTATTTAAAAAAAGTGGAATGATTAAGAACCATATTTACTCCATCTTGTAGTTAGTAGTTAAATATCGTTGAAAGGGGTAAGAAGTGTTGAAAGAAATCATGATACATGCGCCATTTTAGAAATATCTATATAATCAGCTGTAAGTAGTTTTTTTTCGTGATAACAATTATTTATTATACGTTTATGCTGTGAAATCAATACAGGGGAATTAGGAAAAAATGTGGAAGGCAAATAAAATACTAAAATGCTGTTTTACTAATGTTTATTTAACTTTTTCAATTGACATCATATACATTTCAAATTAATAAAACTTTTTGATATATATCTAGATGTAGTTGTAACGAATATAAATTAAAATAACAGAAAGCTTTACATTTATCTTGAAGGTGGAAAACGCGACTCTGACAGACTTTTTTCTATATTGAAATTTCATTATACACTATATATAAAAAATAGTTCAGGATAGAATACTAAGAATATAATACAAGTTCTCTAAACATCGATACAAAGCTGTGATTATTTTTTTCAGTAAAATTTTTATTTTTAAATATATTTACTCACATTTTTTTAATACTCTATTCTACATAATAATATATTAATCGATCACCATAAAACTATTTCAAAATAATTATTTTTATTTCAATCACGATTAGACTAGTTAATTATTTTGAACTTATATCTGTTTTAGAAGACAATTGTATATTTTTTCCATCAATTTCATAATTTCAAATAGATACAGAGAAAGAAAACATTTTTTACAACTTATCTTTGGAATAACATAAAAATTGTTGCTTATCATCCATAATCTATCCGTTTCGTATGATCTCAAACCTCTATTAAATCCAGCAACATGCAGATTCTGATAAGTAGAGAACAGAACACATTTTCTCAATACATAACTCCAGAGAATTATATATGAGAGCATCTGTAGAAGACATTTGGCAGCTAGAGCCATTCTGCATCCCAAACATAATCCCGTAAGCAAGAAAAGGGGATACATCAAACCTTTGTATATGACAAACAAATGATCTCAAACATCCCGCATCCTAATCTTTCTAAAAGAGGTGGGATTAACAGATCTTTTACCATTCCTAGTGCCGTAGCAAGAAAATGATCTAAATCAAACTAGATCAATCAGCATCGATTGTTTTGCAGCTAGATCCCTTCCGCATCCAAAACTTTCTGAAGGAATGAGGTTAAGAGATCTTTAAGCATCCCTAGGGTTGCAGCAAGAAAAGGGGGCACATAGAACCTTTGTATATGACATACACAAGATCACAATCTAATTATATAGATCGGCATCAATTTTGTTGGAGCTAGAGCCATCCCGCATCCAAAATTTTCTAAAGGAATGGGATTAAGAGATCTTTAAGCATCATTAGTGCTGTGGACAAGAAAAGGGACACATAGAACCTTTTTATATGAGATACAAATGATCTCAAACAGTTTAGATCAATCGGCATTAATTTTTATACCACATTAAGGGAATGTGTAAATAAATGTTTAAAATTAAGTATAAACATTATTTAAATAGTTAAAAGGACAAGAAAAATACAATTAGCGAGTAGAGATACGTATTTATGTGGTGACTAAATCAATATGGGGTGGGAATTTCTTTTACTGTGGTTGTTTCCAATACATTGATGAAGTTTTTTTTCAGTTTTCGATAAAGAACAAAAAGAATAAGTAAAATTTTATCAATAAGGTAAATAAAACGTCAGTCTAATTCAAGATGTGAATTAAAGTGTTGATCATTCAAAATTTTTGCAATTTTTAGCAAATTTCTTCAAAACTTAACCATCATATCCGACATCCATTATTTTTGTTACTAAATTGAAAAATAGTTTTACAACCAACCAGAAAACATTGAAAGCAACAAAAATATATAAAATTAGAGAAAGAAAAACAATATTTCGACAAATTTTTGATAACAAATTCAAAAATTGAGAAGGAAACTAACTTTATATAAAAAAAATTGCGATTGTTACGTACCGGAAAACATTTCTGCAACTAACGGAACAATACATTCATTCTGGTATATTGAAAGTGACTTTTTTCATCTGATTCTAGCCGGCCAACGAGCCTAGATTGCTAAGGAAATGTTCGGGGGTGAGTATGTGTGACGAACCGATGATTACTTCCCAATTTTTCTGAGTGGCTGTTACTTCGTAAGCGCATCGAATCTCAGAAAAACATATACCCCCAACGACGAATACTATAATACGAGGAACGTTTTTAACGGCTTGTTGTCCCCTTTTTTCATGCCATTGTCCATATCGGGCACTGGAATAATGAAAAATTAACATTCGCAGTTGTTGAAACTCTAAATTTTACCTCGAAGGAGCTGGTTGATATCCTGTAGATTGTGCCCTGCCGCTCAAATAAGGGAAATGCTTTTGATCTAATTTGTCTTCAATACAATCCTCCATGATATCTTTAACCACTGGTGTCCATCGCGACATTTGGTACGTTTGTTCGGTAATTCTCTCTTTTCTTGGTACCGTGTATTGTTTTTTTCTTGGTCCACCCTGTAAATCAACATTGAAATCGAGAATTGGAGTTATTAATCCAAGTAATTCATATTTTATCTCTAAAAACGTTTGTAAAGTTTTGGAAAACAATAGCTTAACGAATAAATTAAATTTTCAGTCTAGTAAATAAATATTTATGTTTCGTTTTACAATAATGTGAAACGTTGATAAAATATTCACAATTTTTAATAAGTTTTAGTTACTGAATAAACGGTTTATCATAATAAGTAAATAATTAGGTTATATCAAACTGTCAGTCACTATGAACTACTGGTAGGTCAAATGATCATTCTTCTTTTTTATCCCTCTTACTTCAATCAATTATTTATCTATGATGATGAATTTATCGATATATATATAAAATCGATTTGTATTAGGATAAACTATGTCTAATTCTACTTTCGATTTTTCTGAATACTAGTTGATTGAATGTTATAAAGAAGTTGATATTCGAGATAATGTAATCGATTACTGTCATCGCTAAATGACAGTGAAGAGAATTAAAACAAAATATAAACAACATAATGGAAAAATTGGAAGAAACAATAATGAAAAGTCGAAAATGGTAATAGTAATGTAGAAATCCTTACAATTCAAATAGACAAATAGACAAATATAGTGAAAACAAGGAGTTATAAATATTTAGATGGAAAATGAAAGTAAGTGGAAACCAAGGTGGTAGTTAAAGTAGATCATTTTTAAAGTAAAAACTCATTAGAAAAATTCTCAAAATATACATAATCATTTTAATATTCACGTAATAAGTGATTGAAATAATTAAATAAATTGTCAATATCAAGTTATACCTAATAATTTTGTTGTAATGGCGTTATTATTACTAGCGAATTGAACACATTCTATTCGATAACAAAAAAATTCATGAAAATCCCGTATATATACAGTAGAATCACTCACATCGTTAATTACGTTGACGCCAAGCAACTGAAGATTTGCGATTGTTTGTTTGTCTTTGATTTGGGCATGGGTCGCTAATTTTGATAAATTCTCTTCCGTTATACCATTTTTGGTCATGGCGTACAGAGCTATGATGCGCATTTTATCGTATTCGTTCGTTATTTTCGGATCCAACAGGATCGGAACGATGTTACGCATATGATCTTTTATTTTTTCACCTTCTGCGTCTGTACCCATAGCCAAGTCCTAAAAATAATCGAAACTCCTATTACCCTAACATTTAATTACGATTAAAAACGATTATATTATATTGTAAGACAAAAATTTGGGACCAAATTATTTTTATTACGATTAGTCATTAATAGATCCATAATTACGAAGTAAAAATTATTTTTTAATAAAAAAACTGCCTTTAATTTGAATAATAAATGTTATTTTTCAATTAATAAAAGATTTGTAAAGAACTTTGTTTTGTTTTATTACCTAACCTCTTTTAGAAACATCGGATTGTATATCAACGACGAAAAATAATCACATTTATGATCTAATTAATAAATTCACATAATTACGTTGGATAATTAAATTATACACATCAATATCACTACCAGAAGAATTTTAAAAACAAAACACGAAAAATATCACAATAAACAGCTTCCATTATTTTGTTATGACAGTTGAGTTAAGTTATGCCAACTTAAATAAGCTAAATTTTCTAAATATGTCTAACGAACTTACAGTCCTATTAATTCGATGATATTAGAGTTACGTTCGGTAACGTTGTTCGCGGAACAATTTGTATAAGGTGATCATGGTAATTGCCGAATTGACGTCGGCTGGTCAGAACAGTATATAGTGAAATGTGGAGTCTTATGGAAGTACACAAATTGTTTTTTTAAACGATTTTGAGAGCACTCTAACAAGATTAGGATCATAGAAATATTATTCAGTGTTCAAAAAAGTATATAACCGAAAGTGGATTGTCGAACGATACCGAACTGTCAGAGTTATCAAATGCACATACCTAAACGCAGTAAATAAAATATTAAAACCGATAAGTAGGTCAATATATACGAGGGTATATTGATATTTATAATTTTTATTTTAAATTCTGATTATACGATGTTGTTTTGGGGTTGAGTCGATTTTTTTGGATATTTCTAGATACAAAAACAGAAAAAAAAAATAAAAAATTGTTATTATTGTTATCAATTTGAAATAAACATACCTGTTCGACTTTGCAAAGTTTATCGACGTATCCTTGGTAGGATTTCATGCAGTCTTCGGCCAGATGTAAGTGAGTGGAATACTTGGACAATTCTTTCTGATACTGCGGCATCTTTTTGATCATGGCGGATAAATCTTTCAACGATTGTTTATCGCTTTGAGTCATACGTTTCGAATCTGTGAACTTCTTCAGATTCTTCGTTACGTTTTGGGACACGACGGCGATGTGTTGATGACGTAATTCCACCCAAAGTTCGTCGTTTTCGTCCAACAGAACTTCTTTCAACACCCCAGCCGATGCTTCGTATCTAAACAAAAAATAAATTAAAAGGAAAAAAATTTTATCCAATTTTTTTTTTTCGAATCTCACTTGTACACGTCATTTTCTATGGACAAAAGATCGTAGGCCATGGCTTGGAAAGTGAGTTCGTGAAGCAAAGGGGACACGCAGTCAAAACCGCGATCGAGAATCAGCAGTTGGGACCTCGCCTTTTCCGGCCCTTCGCCCATCGTCGGTTCGTCGGCTTTGTAAGCGTCCAATTTCTGTTGAATCAATTGCGCCAACTCAACGTTCCTCTCCCAATCACTGTATCAACGAAAACAAAACATTTTTACGACATCGGCAACACCGCAAACCATCCGACAACACTGTAGTCGCTACCCGCCTTTCGTTTATCACATTTTCTCGTCTAAATTTGACGTTCCATTTGACATCTGTCAAATTTTTATAACCAATAAAAAAAGCGAGTATTTCGACAACGTTGCCAGATTTAAGTGGAGATTGAGGATACATGAAACAATGAGGTTATGTACGTGATACGTTAAAATTTGATTAAAACGTTATTTCGTTAACGATTTAAGTACCTTCTGTATCTAACGTGGGGGTACTCTCCCAATGTAGCACATAAAGTTGCGATTTGTTCCGCCATTCTTTCCATATTGGCGTTTCTAGCAGCGGCGAATGTCGGATCATAACTGCATTGAAAGGTGTCTGGGGAATCTAGTGAAAATACCTAAAGAAACGCGTATTTATATACTTTGATTGATTAGTTTCCGAAAAAACTGAAATTTAATTGCACATAAACAAAAACAAATAACTTTTATTCGATTACTATATAATATTAGTTAAATAATAAAGCTAAATATGAAATAATAAGCTCCAACACTACGAGAAAGCTTTATAAGAAAAAGTGCCGGCAAAATATCTTTAATAGAATATTAAAACGAGTCAAATTCAGTTCTGGATTACGTATTAAACATTTTATTACGATTTATATCACGTGATCTGGCACGGTATGTTCCTAAAGTTGGGTATATCTAAAAATAAATTAGATCTATGGCGTCGATTCGCGTGAACGTTCCAAGCAATCCGATAACAAACACGAACTACACCCGAACTGCTCAGTTCACGAAACGAACATTTCATATAGTTACTGTTGAATATATGTCAAGCTATAGCACCATTTTGGATTCTATGTCAAAGAAATATGACGCTTGACCTTCATACTAATTACTAATATTTTGTTATCAAATTTCAAACGTAATTGATTTTGTTATTTATTTTGTATTAGTTTTATTTTTATTCAAATTATGCATGAAAACAAAATAACCTAAACAAAGTCTGTTTTTTTTTCTAAGCAATAGTTTCCATCGAGTCTAATAAAAAAAAATATTCATTTAACTTGAAATATATTCATTTTATAGAGATGGGTTCCGTCACGATATCAAGTAACGCTTTAAATTTTATATTTTTAGTAATAAAACTACTAAATACGTTTTTTTTTCCACTTTCGAGTTTATTTATAATGTTTTAAGATTTCACGTTATCATATTCTAGGATCTACTAACCTCAAAAAGTCAAATTCTTCTTTTTCTTTCGACTACAGAATTATAGTTAATAAGAGAAGCATTACACTAAGTAAAAAATTGAAACTCATAACACTAAGTAATCAAAATATCGATTTTTTTCACTATAAATACATTCAACTACAGTAACGGTTTACGTATCGATATATTTATATTTCTTTCCCATCTCTATATCTCTCCAGATGTTAAATTTCGCTAGACGTTCCGATTGCCACGCGCTCGTTCGATTTCGGGTGGTTTCGGTAGTATTAAAGTTTATATAAATATCACAGCATTATTTACAGGTTAGTATAATGTTTGTTGTCGTGGGAGTCGTATCAAGTGAAGTTCAGATTTTGAAAAAATTTTAACGATATTATACAATGAAATCTGTATTGAATGGCGTATACAGGGTATTTCAATTGTTTCATAAGTCAGTGGATACCTATTGTGAAATAGGTCGGAATAATTAGTTAAGAGACATTTTGCTGACACTTTTTTCACGTAACACACACCTGAGACTCATACGGCAAAAAGGCAATGTTGATTTCCTTCAGAGTTTTAATTTTCCTAGCTGCACATGACTTGCACAGCTCATTGAACAGCTCTTCAGGACAAACTACCACACAAAATAATTATGTACATATATAAAATATACAGTGTGATACAATAATATATGTATTGGATTTTGGAACCGACGAAAATTATATGAAATTAGATTTCACGGAAGGGGAAATGATCAGAAGTTTTTTTTTTTTCGAAAATTTCGTATTTTAATTAGAAATAAAAAATTTAAAGTAAGGACCGGACCAACAATGCAATTTATTAGTCAGTCCTTTATCCTTTAAGGATGTAATACCAATATTAATTGATTTAAGAAAAAAATAATGGATAATAAATTTTATACAAACATATCATGAATAAATACGAACTCTGGCAACGTCGCGAAGACGAGTCTCGTTGGAAGTAATCACCATAGCAACAACGAATTTCATTTGTATTTATAGTAATATAGAAGATTTTAAAATAATTTTTCATTTTGACACAAAATATCAAGTCGTTAAGGAATTTGACATTTCTATTTATTTGGAATAACTGACAATGATGCCAACTTGGGGATTTTTATCCAAATACGAAATTTAATTAAAAAAAAATGTATTTTTTCAAGTTTACACTTCTAATTACGAGTATCATGTCTAAAATAACCGACTAGAAACGAAAACTTAATGAAATCACCAAATAACCTTGACTTAACCCCTCTAGAGTTTCATCTACCACCAAAACTTACAAATTTTCTTAACTTATTAAATATCCCTCGTATATTTCTCATAAAAAAGAATTGGAATTTACGATAATTTCATAATTTGTTTAGGGAAAAACAATTCAACCAATTGGCATTACTGACTGACAGGTCAATACCCCGATAAATTAAGATATTTAAACAACGCGTTGTTGCCAGATTTTTTCTAAAGCGAATAAAAATTTTTTTTGCAAAATTGATTCATATATATTGATATACATCCTTAAAACATATTATATTATCCTTTTTTAACTTTTTTTTATACGCTATATTAATCTAATGTACAAAATTAGTGTTTATTTACCGAAAACAGTAATTTTAGAACGTGATTTGGATAATACCAAAAATTATTTCACATATACGAAAAAGTAAAACAACTTAACCTCAAAACATTTATTTTGATTCGATTTAGGCAATAATAATAAGTTGTATGATAAATTGTTTAAAAATATTAAAACAAAGTGACTAAAACTTGCTTGGAAAATGATAAATATTGAAAAGAATTGGTTTTATTGATATTTTTTTTGAAAACTATGTTCTTTCTTGATAAATAACCCTCGTATAACTCTTAACACAAGATTTCGTAGATTGTTTAGGGAAAAAAAAAATTAATCAGTTGGCATCACTGACTGTCATAGGTCAATACCCTGATAAATCAAGATAGTTGTTGCCAAATTTTGTTTGTTTGTTACTGTTGATTTATATGACTCATTTTACTTCGAGATTATTATAAATGAAATATTTTTTTCTAAAATTGATCCAGATATATTGACATACATCCTTAAAACATATTATATCATCGTTTTTTATCATTTTTATATGTTTCATTAGTATGAAATACTAAATTAGTGTTTATATTAAAGAAAATCAATTTTCTCGCGTAATTTATAAGAATTTATACGATTTAAGGTAAGTAAATGCATAATTGTTATAGAACTCCAATGAATAATACAAAAATTATTTCATATATATACAAAATAAAAAATTTGTGACAACTTAACCTCAAAAAATTCAATTCGATTCGATCTATGTTCAATAATGAGTTAATAAGAAAAATTGTTAAAAAATATTAAAAGAATAAGTATTTTTAAGTTTAATAGCAAACTATTAATTTACCCCTAGTGAAACAAGGGTTGAGAAGTTTGTTTTATTCCCAACTTTGATATTAGGGAAAAGTGACGTTGCTAACGCTGCGTTTTGTTAAATACTGACAAAAATTCATCAAATTTGATACAAAAATAACCAAAAACCTTTGAATCAAATCCTAATTTAGTTCATGAAAAACATTCGGGCGAGAAAAACTAAAACCAATCCACCAATTTGATTTCCCCATGTATAAGCTGTTAGTAATATTAGAAAACAAATATACAAGTTGCACAATTAGTAAGAATTATCGACAATCAACAAAGATGGAGGATATTAAGGTAAAAATTAATTAATTCCACCTTTGTTTATAAAGCGAACCATCACAATTAGGTTAAACGGCGTTCAATACCTGAGATTCAGTCGGAATGAATGCAATGTTGATTTCTTTTAAAGTCTTTATATATTTCGCTACCGAATGATGAGATAATTCGTTAAATAATTCGTCGGGGCATGCTGGAGAAAACAAAAATTCAAAAATCAAAATACGATTCGATTCGTGCGATATACGGCAAGTGGAAAAGTGAAAAAATTCAATACCTTCAGTGAAAAATACGTGTGCCGCCTTGTACATCTGTCTAGGAGGTTCGAAATCGTTCATGAGGGCATGAATAGACTTCTCCGAAGGGGTGATCAAATACACGGCTTCCATAGTCATAAGCGGTTCCCTTTTTTTCATTATATCTTCTACCACTAAAAATATTAGCGATATTTATCGCAGTCGTGTGTTACAGGGGTTAATCTTACATGTTATTCCTTCCGCAGAAATATCATGCATTTTACAACAAGCAGAAACCATTCTCATAGCGAGTTGGTCCACGACGAGTATTCTCCACTCGACTCCGTGAGGCTGTTGAACAGTCGCAGGACCGTTCTTTTTTATTGCCTTATACTTAATCACCTCATTCATTATCTCTAAAAGTTAAGTGTAATTTACGTAAATCCCTCGTAAACTTGTAAAATCTCAACAGTCTAAAGTGTAATTAACGTAAATCCCTGGTAAACTTTAAAACTAATATTTTTAATAAAAAAGTACGATTATTAATATAAAACATTATTATTAATTATAATATGTGATATTATAAAGTAGTAAATATAAAAATCCATAGTCGTTAATTAAACGAAATGAGTAATGAAAATGATTGATCGGCTACCGCCTACTGTCAAAATAGGAAAAAATATTTAATTTCATGTACTCACTTTGTCCCACTAAAGCTTTTAGAGCCATTTCGAGTTATATAATTCAATTCTTCAATAATTAATTTATATAAATATATGGAAACACTTTTAATACCAACAATAACATAAATGACTATTTGTCATAGGTAATGATATTTATCAATGCGCAAACTCAATTTATAATAACTTGATTGAAAATTGTTACATCTCTCTTTTCTGTCAATCTACTGCGGTGGTGAACGAACGAAGCGTTTCTATTGGTGGAAATATTTAAAAATACTTCGGCGGTAAATGCGCGACCAATAGCGGCATTTTCTATTGAATCACTTGTATTGTTGTCCTATCTAAGGACGCACTGGCCTAATTTAAACAAAATCAATAAATTATTATATTGACGAGGTTAACAAAAGAATTAATCATTTAATGATATTATGACGACAAATCCATAATTGTAAACAAAATTCATATATTAACGTCATTTATCATCAATATATTATGACAGTTGACTTATTTACATTAAATTCAAAATAATTATTTTGTATGAATAGTTTTTCTATTAGTTTTAGATCTAAAACATAATTGTTTATAATTTTGTTTCTTCTACTTCATTAATACAGCATTATACAAATTAATATGAAATGTTTAATATTGAATGTTTTATCTATGGTTTATACAGCATTAATGACATAAAACATTATAATTAAACTAGAGACTATAAAAGTTTTTGTTCCGTGTAAATGTTTGATATATATATTTTAAAACACAAAAAGAACTTTCATTATTCATCTATTATTATTATTATTGTTAAATTCAGTTATTGATACTGATCCACACCTGATTTTTGTTTGTTTATTAAGAGTACACTGCGCATATGTTGGACACATGTATTTAATACAAGTTGAGCTGTCAAAGTGATTGTATTGTTGTTTGATGTGGCGGTGCATAACGTGAATGATTTCTAATTAAATCCAACCATTTAATCAGTGTACTGTTTTATAAAATGTAGGAAAAATGTATTTAAACCAGTGACGTGTTATTTTGTTAGTTATACTATAGAAAAAAAATTCATGTCAAGGACAGAAAGTTAGCACAATGGTACGAAGAAGTGAACTCTTCGGTATTTCTATAGTTGCTATAGTATGCCTTCTTTTAATCGGATTCAGTCAAAAAGACGTATCCACTTATCAAAGATCTCACAGATATCAGCAGTATTTAGATTTGGATGATAGTTTTAAATATACAAATAATACGGTGCCATCCATTGACGACGTGATTTCTAATAAAAATTCTTTGTTATCGAAAGAATTATTTAATTACAAATTTCCAGAAGGTACTAGTCTTGAAGATTATACACTTTCAACTGGTGGTAGGCCTATACGTACGGTAATTATCACTACTTGGAGATCAGGATCGACGTTTTTAGGTGATATACTTAATGCAGTACCCGGTAACTACTATCATTACGAACCGTTGTTAGAATTTGGTATAACTCAAATTAGAGGAAATCCCGAGGCGAGACAAGCACTAGATACTTTAAAAAGTTTATTACACTGTGATTATAGTAGTTTATATAGTTATTTGAATTTTGGGATGTCTCATGTTTATTTGTTCACCCATAACACCAGATTATGGGACCAGTGCGAGTTGTACCCGGCATATTGTTGGAATGCTACGTTTTTGAGTAAATTTTGTAAATTGTTTCCATTCCAAAGTATGAAAAGTGTGAGGTTAAGATTAGCTCTGGCTGAAGAACTATTACAAGACGACGAGTGAGTTTTTACATTTTTTCTTTAATATAAATATTAATGAATATCTCGTCTTTTGACAAAATTATTTTATTATTAACTAATCGTTAGATTTAAAAGATTATAGATAACTTTGTTTTCGACAATATAATTTTATAACATTTACTTTATACTTTTAAAACAATAAAATTCATCAAATGGATTTAAATTTATATCAAAACAGATAAAATAATTTTGTCAACAAAAATGATAAGAGGATTTTTGTCGAAAAACTTTCATACGAGGTGTATTCAAAAAATACGTTCAACAACTATACTGCAACCTATTTTAACTAGTAAAACTCGTACCCTGATGTATTTTCACAAGTATTAATTAAATTTAAACCCGTTTAAACTCGTCATTTTGCTACAAAATAACAAAAAAACCGCCAAGTATCTTCAGGAATTGTTTAAATCTGTTTCTAGTGGAATGGAAATGAATAAATTGAGGTTAGGGGATTGTGGGGACGTTCTTCAAACTCAAATTTATAAATTATGAAGGAATTTGTTCATTTGGGGTACTAGATACTAGGTACTAGGTTCAAAACTTTCTTTATTTTGTCGATATGCCTTATTACAATTTTTTTTTATAGTATTTAGTCAAAATTATATTTTTGTTTCCACCTCGTAACGAAAGTTTTTGCCCACCCTATAGTTTGTACCACAAGAACTCAATCGGAATGAGGTCGGGCGACTGTTTTATTTTTGTTAGGTTAGGTGGGTAAAAACTTTCGACCGGTAGTGTATATTACGATTGAAAAGTCATTTTCGTACGAGAGACGTATACATTCGAAGATATTTGTGAAAATTTTCGTTATTTTAGTTTAAATATTAAGGTAATATTATTGGTAAGAGATCCTCGTGGTACAATGCAGTCCCGAAAACATAGAGACTGGTGTCCTGGTATGCCCGACTGTGATCAACCGTCTAATTTATGTAAAGATTTGATTTCCGATTACGAGGCAGCTGGTACTCTTCAAATGTTTTACTCTGATCGATTCAGGTAAGTAAAATCTTTTTAGATAAAATTTCCGATGAAAGTTTGTAATTTTTCCAACTTGGCAACGCTGTAAGCTTACTTGTAATAAAAAGGCAGCGAGTAACACTGGAGTGCTCGATAAACCACGTGATTCAATATGGCGTTTCGAGGTAAACAGTTTTGTTGTGTGTTTTGATATAGTGAATGTTTTCGTGTTTATTTCGTTATGTGATTGAAAAAAAAATATTGTAGCGGAAAAATAGTGATGTAGGTGAATGGTATGTTGTTAAAAATTTGATCAAGTTACCTCATTACAATAATTAACATTTAATATTATAATTTAAAAACTACGTTGCCATGCTTAACTATATTTTAGAGGTGATTGGAAGTATTTTAGACGAAAATTTCCGGTTGAAACTTTTTATAATATTAGTTTTTGACTTGAAACCATTATAATAAACATTCATTTGCCTAAAAAAACTTTTTTACTTTCTTAATAGGGTTCTACGTTATGAAGATCTATCTTTGAACCCTTCGGTGATAATTAGAGATTTGTTCGACTTTTTGGGTTTATATTTCCACAAAGACGTGGAGAAATTTTTGAATACCCATACAAAATTCGATATAGGTGGTGTTTCGAGCACTTTTAGAGATTCTAAAAGTGCCCCTTTCCATTGGAAAGCTGATCTCGATTACACGGAAATTCAAAACATCGAGGAAGCTTGTGAGGAAGCTATGAGATTATGGGGGTACGTTAGGGCTAAAAATGTAACTGATATGAAAGAATTTAACCCCCTTACTTCGTATAGTATCAATTGATTAAGATTTGTTGATTTTATTCACTAAATCACTGTGATAACTGCATTTTTATGAAAATATATTTTATTTGTTTAACAAAATATTGCTATGTTTTCTTTTTAATTGCTTTTATGCAGTTGTAAAGCCAGTGATAACAATAATGAAATGGATTTTCTAAAAAATGCAATAAGTCATTTTTTTATACAAATATTACTGACAATTTTTTTAATTTCTATTTAAAAACTTGATTTACAATGAGTAAACAAGAAGTTTAAGTGCAAATTATAAAAAAAAATAAAAAAAATACGAAATATAATAATAACCTAACCTAACAATAATTAACGAATATAAAACTAAAAAATTCCGTTTATGAACCATGAAAAAATTCCAAAATTTATAATTTTTTTCAAATTTAATAAACAATTCAAAATTATTTTCTCGTGATCAGTGGCGTAACTATTTGAAAATGGCGCGACTTCCTTCTATCGGCGGCCATTGTTGAAATGACGTTTTGCTCACAATACACAAGAATCGTGTTTTAAAATACCTTTTTTCGTTTTTAATTACGTCGTTTATATTTGTATATATTTGATATTAATAAAAAAATGGAGTTTTCAAATATTAGTATCAAAATCGTGCTCAAATGGCAACGTTATACAACTCTTCTAATGCGGAAGCCATCCCTACTACCCGGTTGATACGCCATTGCTGTTTATATAAAAACATCAGACATCGCCTTGTTGATTGCAATTGTGCCTTTAGTCTACTAAACATTAAAATTAACGTGTTGTGAAATTATCAATTGATAATATTACTTGGTAAGTAATTTTTTAATATTAGCTGTTGTTTTTGATGAAATATTCAGTTTTGAACATGTAGTGGTTAGGTATTTTTCGGTATTTTATAATTTCACACATAACCTAAAATACGTTTATCCGAGATAATCTCGTAGATCAGCAGTTAAAGTGTTATATTTCATTTTTCTCGCGTATTTTGTTGTTATACGTGATTAAAGTAATTAAACTATTATAATTGATAAGATATTCGATATTTCAAAGGAATAAATTTAAAAAATCATTCCCAAAGAATGTTTCGAAAAAGTGAAACAAATTTTTGTATTTCTACATATTTCATGATTTGGAAGGTATTAAAAATCTGCATTTTAACAACTTATATAATTTCTACTTGTTAATTAGATACGAGGGTGTTAAAAAAATTGTTCAGTAATATAAAATAACGAAGTATACGTATATTGAAATTAAATACACACTTTACCTAGTTTTATTAGGTTTAATACAATTTATTTATTTTATATATAAAAAAAATAAATAATAGACTAGTCAAACTTTGCTCACGAATGTATTTGAAGAAAGAAAGGACTTTGGCAAATTTTCCTAAGCCCTTTTCGATGAAATTAGAATTTTTTACTATATTTTAGAATGGTATCTGAAATTGTGCATTTCTTAGAGAGTTGCAGGGATCAGAAACAACATTACCTATAAATAAACGTTGATAGTAGAAAGTTTTAAGGGATAAAAATAAATATTTCAGTGTAACTTTTCCAAATAAATACGTTCCATTTCAAAATTTTTGTTGTAAATGTAAATATTTCAAAATATAAGCAAATAATGCTGCTAAAACTATACAAAATGTCTTTTTTATTTGTTTACAATCAATTTTTCATAAAAATCCTATTGAAAAGAGTCATCGAACATCAGTTTAATATTGCCACGAGTGATACACAAAGTTAAAACCTTTGCTGGTTGTTTATAAGGGTTCATAGCTGCCTTATTGGGTGTCAAGATCCCTAAACCTTCTGAGTTGAACCTTTTAAGGTCACTAGGCTCGCCCAATTCTTCTTGACCGTTCATTGATGGGCTTGGTCTGCAGTTTCTACCTCCTCCATGCATCCTCTACAATTAAGATGGTCCGCTGTGCCTCTAGATGACCCTTTTCCATTTAGAAGACCAGTCACCAGTCGAATTTCGAATTTTTCTAATGAATTTAGAAAAGAAAATGGTTTTTCTTCAATGACAACGTCCGTTATTGAATTGTTTGACTTTATTATCTATGAGGCTACTTAGAAAAGTACCTGTCTCGAGAAAATTATAATTCAAAATCGAACCGTGCTCGATACCACATCAGTTTTCATTAGAAGCTGCTGTTTTATCGGTAACAAACATTTTGAAGCTGTTTCTGATCCCTACAAACTACTGCTTTTTATTTCGCTATATGTTTACAGCGAAAGTAAGCATATGATGCTGTACAGGATTAATTTTGCTCAAACACGTTTCAGATTATTTTTCTAGGGGTTTTCCAACGTTTCAAGGTTAATACTTGAAGCTAATCGATTTACAACCCCTTAATCATCTAATTTTTGTTTTTTTTTCTTCTATATGGTTCAAAATAGACTCCTCCGAAAGGGAACTATCTATTTGGAGGTATTTGGACTAGTCCTTTGAGGTACACAAACTTTTTGTTGAAATGTACAGGGTGTTGGAATACCGATCACTAGTTTTATGTCATTTCCGGTTATCCTGGGCAGGTCATTAGCTATTGTTATGAGTTTTCGGATTGGTTTCAATTTCTCCGTTGACGTGTCATCTGATGAAGCTACAGTAAGACTTTGGTCCGAAATCTGGAGGTTTCCATACACATTATGGTCGCTTTGTGTTAGTTGGAACGTTTAGAATTTGTTTGCACTCCGATACCAGCTTGAACGTGATCTCAACAGCTTTGAAAGTCCTCAAGAATTGTTAGCTGTTATTATTCTAGTCCACAGTTGTTAAAATTTTATTTTTTTGTTTGCGAATCACCAGTTTCTACTAGTTACATCATCAGGTGCAGTTACGGTGGATGCGATTTTGCTGTTGACCTGATGTACTAATTTTTCGGTTCCACCCGGTATATGTGGCAAAACAACTGACGTCAACTAGTGGAGATTTTCGTTTCGTTTTGTTTTGGGTTAAATACTCCTCCCATGTTGCCAAATTGCTTTAAAAATATTGAGATTCGTGGCGCTGGCAACATCTAACTCGTAGCGTTCGCCAACAGCACAGGGCCGGCTTGAATTTGAATCATCGACTGAATGATTTATTATTTCAATGAATATCCTGTACAGTGTTAGTGTTTTGTTACGATTTTTTCGATCTCCCTGTTATTGTCAATTGTTTGGTGAAAAATTCATAAGAATTTTCGTAGCGATTTTGTAAAAAAAAATTTGAGTCAGTAGAAGCATATCTTGTTAGAACTGACTAATTGTAAAGTATAGATAGAATGTGCCTTTTTTCAAAAAATTATTATAATTAGGCACGATACATCGCACTGTGACATTTTTATACGATCGAAAAAATAATTTTTTTGGAAAAAAATTCATACAATTTTTCGTTTTTGGAAAATTTCGCGTCCTTCCTGTTTTTTGGTTTCTGAAGGTGGTAATATGTGGGGTAAATGTAATCACGTTTTGTGTATAACCAAATCGGTATAACTACTCCGCTAGGGGGTTGAAAAGGGGTGAGAAAAGTTTTTTTTTTTTTAAATTTACGGGTAAACTAAACTTGCCAGAAAAATTTTTTTCATACAAATGTTGTGTATTATTCAAAAATCTATAATTTTTGTGAAAATTATTTTTTTCATAACATCAAAATCTGCGAGTTAATTGTAGAAAACGAAATTTTTTGTTTAATAACGAAAAAAAAAAAGAAAATTGAAAAAATTTATAGAAATATCGAAAAAAAGTTATTCCCTACACGTCCCAACCTTTTATGTATATTAAAATGACGTAAATGACATTGACATCTGTCAAATTTTCACTATTTCTATGTTCCGGTGTACACTAAAAACGATTCCAGGGTTCTAAAGTAATTTATATCGTTAGTTTTAATGCCATTTTTGAAATTGGGTTAAAAATGTGTATTCCAAGAATGATCTGACAAAAAAAAATTGGGAACCTCTGGTATACACGACGTTATCAATTTTCCAGCTTCGGGAAACTTCGTGTTGCGTCGGCGCGAGCGTGTATTTCGCGCGCAATCGCCGCCATTTCATGTTGTTTCAATTCACGCATGTCAAAATGTTTTATTTGAACGGATAATTGTATGAATTTTTTTTCAACTGTTTTCGAACAAATTACGGAGCCTAAAGTAGATTGTTCACGCCGCCACTACCACGATTTGGGCTTCCATTGTAGGAGATTTTGTAATTTTTAATGAAAATTTGAATCGCTTTTGTATTTTTTAGTGCATAGGGTCGAAACTATGAAATAAATGGTTTTTAATACATCGATTACACAATTTATCCATTTATTGAACAAATTGACTTTCTTTACATTTCAAAAATGTCGAAATTATAAGATTTTTTCGCCATCAAATGCAGTAAATTTCGAAATTAGAGCAAAAACGTCAACTGCCGTGTAGATTACGAATTTTTTGATACCCTGTATATTTTCACTGCTAACTCAACTTCACGTGGTATTAAATAAAAAAAATTCAGACCAAATTAGGTTATTTTAGGATAAATCACAATTTTCTTCATTATGTATATCAGCCTGAGTGCGTCTCTGGCCATTATTTCAATATGTTTTACGTAAACAAATAATTTTTAATTGTTTTTATATGAAATATACCCTTTTCCTGATTAAAAATCTTATGAATTCGACATAAATAGTTTTTATGGTTATAAATTTAATTTATTTTATTTATATTTGCAAAAAAATCGTGCGAAAATGAATTCCTAAAATACATAATGGAATTAAAACGACATTTATCTGAGGTTAGAACGAGTTCAACTTATAAGATCACAGATTACCGTGTTTTAATTACGTTACTTACAAGATGGCAGCATTTTAGGAATATCATTTCGATTATATCATATCATAGTTCCTATTATCCAACTTTCAAGTATTATTCATGTATATTTCTTGGTGATATTTAAATTTTGAATTATTTTGCTTTTTTTTTATCGTAATATATTCAAAAATCGAAACGTCTTTTATTTCAAACCTTCGCCATTTTGGAATCACATGACAGAAACTTATTTTCAACATGATCAGACACTCAAATTGCATTATCCAACTACGAGGATAAAATAATTCATAATATAATTTATTAGTAAACATAAACACAATGGATAACTTGGAAAACACGCTAATTTCTATTCTCAACAATAACTTCAATGCTATAATCCCGAGTAGTTTGTCTATACTAAACTGAAATGTTTGGAACTGTCATCGATTACGATTCCGAATACCCTACCACTGACGTGCGTTAGACAGTGTACTTATCAGTGTTGGTGTAGTGTATGCATCTACCATAGATATATATATCCACTGACAAGCGCGACGTTAGCGCCCTCTATTTATTAATAGAAATACTTATCGTGCTGTTATTACTGGAATCTATAATTACAGAAGTCTATATACGATATGACTGTATTCTGTGATTTAAAATACTTACTTCGACCACTAGAGAGCAGTGGTAGTAGATTTGTCTATTTAATGTATTTTATAGAATAAGACTATTGGTTTATATTCTGTCAAATCATGTGAATATTATTACGGTTTCCACTACATTTAAATAATGATTTTATAAAATATTTATATGAATATATGATAAATGTGTATGGGAGTTAATCCGTTTTCCATCCCCTCAATTCAACCCTGTGCTAGCGCACGACTGTTGCCATGGTCAGTTTAGAAAGTGCCTTTTACGCATATTCTCGAAATGTTCGTTGTCAGAAGTGATTTGTTTGCGATATTCCCCTTCAAATTTTGCTAGAATATCAAACGTGGAGTAGAATTCGATATATATAGAGTGCGATAAATTGTTTAATCGGTTTTTTGAGCATCTGTCGTCTGATAATTTATAATTTACGTTTCAACTTTGCTTCTTGTGTTGTGGTGTCGGTAACTGGATGACAAAATGTACATTTTTGGAGGCATTATTCACGAAATAAAAGGATGTTTAAGAAAGTGAAAGGTAATTATAACTATTTTATTTATTCGTTCTCAAGTTCATTGTTAGTATGTTATGGAAAGTGATATAAATCCGGAGAAATTCGAAATTAGTTAAATTACTGCAGCAGTAATTAGTAGAAGGGAAAGTAAAAACAATACTTATTATTTTTTTTTACCGTAAATTCTGTAGTATATACAAATTTCATCTATAGCGTGTTCCAAAAACTATTTTAGCACAAAAAGTAGCAATCACGTGTTATTTTTTAGTCGTATACGGGGTATATCGGAAAATATAAATTTAAGATATATGTATTAACATATTTTGAGTATTTTTTGACACACCTTGTACACGACTTATATCTAATAATTGCATCTTGGGTGTAAACTCACAAAAATTGATTATAAAAGATTAATTCGTTTGTATATTATTTTTTAGGACATACTGTATGTTGCTATTTCCGTATTATCAGTATATTGATTTCAAAATTATATGTGGGAGTGTATGAGCATAATTTTACTTATTACGAACCATTTGTATATGAAACGTTAAAACAGATATATAAAATAGTTGTAAATTTTAACAAAAGATGGAGTTTGGATAAGTTTTAAGTAAAAGAACTATAGATATAATTACGAAAAAGCTCATTTTTCTTGTCCTAGATATTTTTCTATCGTTTTTTATCCCCTTTGACTGTATCTTGTAAAAAAAAATAAACGAAGCAAATAAAAAATCGTTATTTACATATATAGATGTCAGTTTTCTAACCTGAAAATCGTTTTATTTAATGTCCACGTCTTATCTGATTATTAGACACTCCAAGATATATAAAACTATTATTTATTTTATATTTAGACTATCGTCGATATTCTTTCTGTCATATTTGTTTATATTAGATTTTCAAAAGGCGTTAAAACCTATAAAATAAATCGAAAACGTTTTATTTAAAATAAGTTATGCTAAAATACATTCCGAGTACGTCCCTGTATAATCTTATATTATTTTCTCAACCAAGATGTCAGTTTCCTAACCTAAAAATCGTTTTATTTAATGTCCACGTCTTATCTGATTATTAGACACTCCAAGATATATAAAACTATTATTTATTTTATATTTAGACTATCGTCGATATTCTTTCTGTCATATTTGTTTATATTAGATTTTCAAAAGGCGTTAAAACCTATAAAATAAATCGAAAACTTTTTATTTAAAATATGTTATGCTTAAATAAATTCCGAGTACGTCCCTGTCTAATCTTATATTATTTTCTCAACCAAGATGTCAGTTTCCTAACCTAAAAATCGTTTTATTTAATGTCCACGTCTTATCTGATTATTAGACACTCCAAGATATATAAAACTATTATTTATTTTATATTTAGACTATCGTCGATATTCTTTCTGTCATATTTGTTTATATTAGATTTTCAAAAGGCGTTAAAACCTATAAAATAAATCGAAAACTTTTTATTTAAAATATGTTATGCTTAAATAAATTCCGAGTACGTCCCTGTCTAATCTTATATTATTTTCTCAACCAAGATGTCAGTTTCCTAACCTAAAAATCGTTTTATTTAATGTCCACGTCTTATCTGATTATTAGACACTCCAAGATATATAAAACTATTATTTATTTTATATTTAGACTATCGTCGATATTCTTTCTGTCATATTTGTTTATATTAGATTTTCAAAAGGCGTTAAAACCTATAAAATAAATCGAAAACGTTTTATTTAAAATAAGTTATGCTAAAATACATTCCGAGTACGTCCCTGTATAATCTTATATTATTTTCTCAACCAAGATGTCAGTTTCCTAACCTAAAAATCGTTTTATTTAATGTCCACGTCTTATCTGATTATTAGACACTCCAAGATATATAAAACTATTATTTATTTTATATTTAGACTATCGTCGATATTCTTTCTGTCATATTTGTTTATATTAGATTTTCAAAAGGCGTTAAAACCTATAAAATAAATCGAAAACTTTTTATTTAAAATATGTTATGCTTAAATAAATTCCGAGTACGTCCCTGTCTAATCTTATATTATTTTCTCAACCAAGATGTCAGTTTCCTAACCTAAAAATCGTTTTATTTAATGTCCACGTCTTATCTGATTATTAGACACTCCAAGATATATAAAACTATTATTTATTTTATATTTAGACTATCGTCGATATTCTTTCTGTCATATTTGTTTATATTAGATTTTCAAAAGGCGTTAAAACCTATAAAATAAATCGAAAACTTTTTATTTAAAATATGTTATGCTTAAATAAATTCCGAGTACGTCCCTGTCTAATCTTATATTATTTTCTCAACCAAGATGTCAGTTTCCTAACCTAAAAATCGTTTTATTTAATGTCCACGTCTTATCTGATTATTAGACACTCCAAGATATATAAAACTATTATTTATTTTATATTTAGACTATCGTCGATATTCTTTCTGTCATATTTGTTTATATTAGATTTTCAAAAGGCGTTAAAACCTATAAAATAAATCGAAAACGTTTTATTTAAAATAAGTTATGCTAAAATACATTCCGAGTACGTCCCTGTCTAATCTTACATTATTTTCTCAACCAAGATGGCAGTTTCCTAACCTAAAAATCGTTTTATTTAATGTCCACGTCTTATCTGATTATTAGACACTCAAAGATATATAAAACTATTATTTATTTTATATTTAGACTATCGTCGATATTCTTTCTGTCATATTTGTTTATATTAGATTTTCAAAAGGCGTTAAAACCTATAAAATAAATCGAAAACTTTTTATTTAAAATAAGTTATGTTGAAATGAATTCCGAGTACGTCCCTGCCTAATCTACGCCCAAGTAATATTCCTCGTATCTATAAATCGTTGAAGAGAATTCCAAGAAGTTGTGTAAACCGAAAAATTAAAAGAGAAAAAAAAATTGTATGATGTAAAGAGTCTCTACGGTCCGAAGACATAGCGTAGTCATCATATTTAGCGAAACGCGGCGGCGGGAAGATCGTGGTGTTGGCGACTGTCGCCTTCATCGAGAGTTGTAGAAGGAAGCTGAAAATAAAATAAGAATTCCCCACTCGGTTATATATTCGCCAAACACCAAATTCCTACTCTTCTAGCTTAAACGATGGCAGTGTGTGCATCAGTTCGGCGGGATAAGCGTGATTGTTTTTTGGAGTGAAATTTGTGACTGTTAATCTTAACAGGTAATTTAACATTGGATTGAGTGTAGTATCGTTTGCTTTAACTGCTTCCTGTTATTTGTATTGTTGATTAGAAGAGTTTGACTTTAGTTTTCGTTGTTAAAAATAAATCCTTAACTTTGTTTGTGGTTCTGAATGGTTTTATCTGCTGAACGACACATTGCACAACAACAGGAATTTCCGGCGTGAGTTTTGTGTACAAGGTGTCTCAAAATTCATAAATATAATTATTGCCAACCAACAAATTGATTATTATCAAAGATAATCTGTATTTTTTTTAACGGTTATCGAATTTTACATTCAACCTCGTACAGTTAATTCAAATTTGACGATTTTATATATAAAACTGTCAAAATTATAATTTATTTTTCTCGTGATTAATGTCTGTCAAAGGAAACGTCATATATGACTAATTTTTTTATTTCAACCTTCTTGCGCAAGCGCCACGACCCTAGTATACTGCTGACGTAATCAGTCAATTTTTTCACTATGTTGGGTTTGTACTTTTACGCGTTGGGGTCGGTCTGTTATGCTAAATTTTTATTTAAAATCAAAATTCACCGTATATTTCGATTATACCTTGTATATTTCTTCTATTTGAAAGTATATTCTTACGTATCAATTGTTTTATGAAGAAGAATTAACATAAATACGTCTTTTTACTCCATAACCTCACTTTACGTATCCTCCCAACCATTTAATTCATAACAATACATAATTTTATATGTTTATATAATTTTTAACACAGATTTATTAAAATACGCTAAATATAGTTTTTTTATTAATTTTAATAACTAAAATCTTACTAACGAAATGTAAATATATGTAAAATACGTTATGAACTAAACCAATGTTGCCAATTTGTTTTATTACACTTTCTCGTCGTTAAACTACTGCTGAATTGACATAAGATCGAAATAAAAATTGACGTGGGAAAAACAGTGATGCCAATTTTCTCTCAAACATTTCCTATATAAAAACAAAAATTCCTTCAGGTTTTTAGACAAATTGAATTGAAGTTGATATTGAAATTGCATAATATCAAATACTTTTTTCCAAATTTGAGGCAAAAACAACTCAAGTAGGTAAGTAAAGTAAAAAATCCGAAGCTTTCTGAAGCCCTGTATAATTTTCTTCTAGAAATTCGAAGCCTAATTTATTTTCGTTATTTTAAATTTGTAACTTTCACCCCATATATTACGGCAGCCATTTTGTTTGATACTATCGATCAATTACAGTCGAACACGTCAATCTTTTTTCATTCGACTGCATCGAATCGATTCATATCGATCCGTAACCACGCGCCTTAATAGACAGGAATGGCGTGTAATATTTTTAAGTTGACTTTTAACCGGCTGATTAAAATTCTGTTGTTTCCTATTCAAATTTGAATTATTATTATTATTAGTTCGTCTGAGTATTTTAACATGCGAGTCTTTCTTCCGATTAACATATAGCAGATAAGTTCTGACAGAAATCTGCACACATATAAATATAGTGGTCAAGGACCTTCGTCGAACGACAGACTTTATACAAACATGGCGGGAAGTACGTTTAATGTTAACAAATTCTAAAACCAATAAATTAACTCGGAAACTTGGTAAATAAATATTTCATTTAACTTAATTCCCAGGACGTAACATAGTATCCTGAAAAATATTCAGTACTTTTTTTATTTTGAATAACCTCATAGACGTTGATGAACCACCCTATTTAAATGTCAATGAACACTGGTTAAAGTTGTCACGTCATCGGTTTCTTTGCAGTGCGGTGTTGTCACTATTTCTTCGAATTCTGTATAATAATTTTTTTATATATTTACATAGAAAAGGGGAAGTTTTCACTACAAAATACTCACATAGTGTAGAAAACACATTGTATAGATTATACGAGAGGGTGATAAAAAAATAGTCCGGGTACTAGGAGGAGAGGACATTCAGGATTTTGACCATTATTCGATCCAAATATACATTTTTAAACATTCTTTTTTTTGTAGCCCAGTATATTTTTTAGTTTCATAACCGATATAAAACAGATGCGTGATAAACAGCAGCGATGACAGTAACAGTCATCATTTTAAGAAATATTTGACGTAATCATTGATTTGAAAAATCGGTCTTTTCATAAACGTACATCCAGGGCCGGCTTAAGCTCATTTAGAGCTTTATCTACGGGATCTTTTTGTACACTAGCGAATCCAAGGAGGGACTCTTAGATATATTAATCGTAATGGAGGTGTGGTTTGAACAAGATGGCGGTCACAACCATCGATAAAGCATGAGTAGAAAACTCTGTTTTTATAGTCATATATCTCTGAAAATAATTACATTCGAAATGTAAAAATTTCACGTGTTATGAATTAATTCTTCTTGATTCATTAGAGCCTCAGTATAAAATTCTATCTCTCATAGTTTAAGAGCTATAGTCATATTTATAGGATCGTGACATTTCATATGTCAACCGCAACGAGCAATTTTATAGTCGTATATCTCAGAAACTAATTACATTCGAAATGTGAAAATTTCACGTGTTATGAATCAATTCTTCCTGATTCAGTAGAGCCTCAGTATAAAATTCTATCTCTCATAGTTTAAGAACTATAGTCATATTTATAGGATCGTGACATTTCATATGTCAACCGCAACGAGCAATTTTATAGTCGTATATCTCAGAAACTAATTACATTCGAAATGTGAAAATTTCACGTGTTATGAATCAATTCTTCCTGATTCAGTAGAGCCTCAGTAAAAAATTCTATCTCTTCTAGTTATAGAGCTATACTCATATTTATAGGTTCGTGACATTTCATATGTCAACCGCATCGATCAACTTTATAGTCGTATATCTCAGAAAATAATTACATTCGAAATGTGGGAATTTCACGTGTTATGAATCAATTCTTCCTGATTTAGTAGAGCCTCAGTATAAAATTCTATCTCTCATAGTTTAAGAGCTATAGTCATATTTATAGGATCGTGACATTTCATATGTCAACCGCATCGAGCAACTTTATGGTCGTATATCTCAGAAAATAATTATATTCGAAATGTAAAAATTTCACGTGTTATGAATCAATTCTTCCTGATTCAGTAGAGCCTCAGTATAAAATTCTATCTCTCATAGTTTAAGAGCTATAGTCATATTTATAGGATCGTGACATTTCATATGTCAACCGCATCGAGCAACTTTATGGTCGTATATCTCAGAAAATAATTATATTCGAAATGTAAAAATTTCACTTGTTATGAATCAATTCTTCCTGATTCAGTAGAGCCTCAGTATAAAATTCTATCTCTCATAGTTTAAGAGCTATAGTCATATTTATAGGATCGTGACATTTCATATGTCAACCGCAACGAGCAACTTTATAGTCGTATATCTCAGAAACTAATTACATTCGAAATGTGAAAATTTCACGTGTTATGAATCAATTCTTCCTGATTCAGTAGAGCCTCAGTAAAAAATTCTATCTCTTCTAGTTATAGAGCTATACTCATATTTATAGGTTCGTGACATTTCATATGTCAACCGCATCGAGCAACTTTATAGTCGTATATCTCAGAAAATAATTACATTCGAAATGTGAAAATTTCACGTGTTATGAATCAATTCTTCCTGATTCAGTAGAGCCTCAGTATAAAATTCTATCTCTCATAGTTTAAGAGCTATAGTCATATTTATAGGATCGTGACATTTCATATGTCAACCGCATCGAGCAACTTTATAGTCGTATATCTCAGAAAATATATTCATATTTATAGTATTGCTATTAGTAACGAAAACTTTTTAATTCAAATTTAATTTCTGTGTATTTTTTTTTTAATTCAATGTAGTACCATCCTGCTTTTTTTCAACAACTTTTAAATCCGACAATTTTTCGACCCACAATATTTTCACATCGTACTGTATATGTGAGATAAAAATTTAATCGAACAAATCTCCTTAGAAACGCCTCGTATTCAGAACGCATAACTGTTACAAAATAATCGAACGGCTATAGGATAAAAAAGTGATATGACCTTGTACTTAAGAAAGCCAAGCAACTTGTTAACGTTCAACTTTGTATTTATATCTTTCGTATTTCGTTAGAAACGGATATTTCGAGGAGTTGCACATACGAGAAGTTAGTGGAAATTGAAAATTAGTTGCCAGAATGACGAAATTTCATTTACCACTAACATCAAGACATGGATGATCGCGTTTTGTTCTCCGAGTTTTGGATGGAATTTCGGACGCAGACAGGACGGAAATCACTGCCACGCCATTTTGGTTTTCATATACTTCAACGATCTCAGTCGCGCAGACGCAGTTAACATGTTATTTATAAGGAATATTTATCAATACGAAATATTTTTTAGTTTGGAATATATTAATAGTATTTTGAGTGGTATTTCCATAATAATTGGAAAAATGGCGATTCATTCATTCTTGATTATAATTCTAATCGTGTTTAAAACGATGGATCGAATTTTGTCTCGAAAGATTTGCAGACAAAAGACAGTTAACGAATTCGACTTTTGCATTGGGTTAAATTAAATTATTGTGGTAGACAACAGGACCGGTATGGTCGGTCAAATCGACGAAAATTGTGGTAGAAATAATTGTTATTTGAGAAAGGTGTGTTTATCTAAAATTAACTTCGGGGAAATCGCGAGGCGGACAGTTAGATTGATGGTAGTAATAATAGGTTAGAACCGACATGAACTAATAAAAGAAACTTAATTTTTGGGAACTGGATATAAGAGAATTAATAATTTCGAAGATATTGATTTCGGGGACGGTGTAGTAACATAAAAATCCGGTATTTTCGAAATACAGAGTGTTAAAGTACCAGAAATCAAGTTCATATACTTTAAGAACCTGCATCTCGGAAAGTAGGTGTAAGTGAGCGTTAAAAATTATGTGGGTTATAGAGCAATTCTTCCCAAACGAATAGAGCCTCCGTATAAAACTCTAGCCTCAATAGTTCTAGAGATATGAGTAAATTTATAGGTTGATGACATTTTCGCTTACTCAAAAACATTGAGCAACTTTGAAGTCGTGTATCTCGGAAAATAATTGCAGGGGAAATGTGAAAATTTGACTGTTCGGAGAACAATTCGTCCTTAATCGATAGAATATCAATATAAAACTCTATCTCTAACGGTTCAAGAGATATGAGTAACTTTATCGGATGATGACATTTTCGCTTACTCAAAAACATTGAGCAACTTTGAAGTCGTGTATCTCAGAAACTAGTTGAAGGCGAAATGTTAAAATTGCACAGTTTGAGGAGCAATTCGTCCTAAATCGATAGAGTATTAGTATAAAACTCTATCTCTAACGGTTCAAGAGATATGATTAACTTTATCGGATTATGACATTTTCGCTTACTCAAAAACATTGAGCAACTTTGAAGTCGTGTATCTCGGAAAATAATTGCAGGGGAAATGTAAGAATTTGAATGTTCGGAGATCAATTCGTCCTTAATCGATAGAATATCAGTATGAAACTCTATCTCTAACGGTTTAAGAGATATGAGTAACTTTATCGGATTATGACATTTTCGTATACTCAAAAAACATTGAGCAACTTTGTAGTCTTGTATCTCGGAAAATAATTGCGGGAGAAATGTGAAAATTTGACTGTTCGGAGAGCAATTCGTCCTTAATCGATAGAATATCAATATAAAACTATCTCTAACGGTTCAAGAGATATGAGTATGTTTATCGGATGATGACATTTTCGCTTACTCAAAAACATTGAGCAACTTTGAAGTCGTGTATCTCGGAAAATAATTGCGGGAGAAATGTGAAAATTTGACTGTTCGGAGAGCAATTCGTCCTTAATCGATAGAATATCAGTATGAAACTCTATCTCTAACGGTTTAAGAGATATGAGTAACTTTATCGGATTATGACATTTTCGTATACTCAAAAAACATTGAGCAACTTTGTAGTCTTGTATCTCGGAAAATAATTGCGGGAGAAATGTGAAAATTTGACTGTTCGGAGAGCAATTCGTCCTTAATCGATAGAATATCAATATAAAACTATCTCTAACGGTTCAAGAGATATGAGTATGTTTATCGGATGATGACATTTTCGCTTACTCAAAAACATTGAGCAACTTTGAAGTCGTGTATCTCGGAAAATAATTGCAGGGGAAATGTAAAAATTTGACTGTTCGGAGAGCAATTCGTCCCTAATCGATAGAATATCAGTAGAAAACTCTATCTCTAACGGTTCAAGAGATATGATTAACTTTATCGGATTATGACATTTTCGTATACTCAAAAACATTAAGCAACTTTGTAGTCTTGTATCTCGGAAAATAATTGCGGGAGAAATGTGAAAATTTGACTGTTCGGAGAGCAATTCCTCCTTAATCGATAGAATATCAATATAAAACTCTATCTCTAACGGTTCAAGAGATATGAGTATGTTTATCGGATGATGACATTTTCGCTTACTCAAAAACATTGAGCAACTTTGAAGTCGTGTATCTCGGAAAATAATTGCAGGGGAAATGTGAAAATTTGACTGTTCGGAGAGCAATTCGTCCCTAATCGATAGAATATCAGTAGAAAACTCTATCTCTAACGGTTCAAGAGATATGATTAACTTTATCGGATTATGACATTTTCGTATACTCAAAAACATTGAGCAACTTTGTAGTCTTGTATCTCGGAAAATAATTGCGGGAGAAATGTGAAAATTTGACTGTTCGGAGAGCAATTCGTCCTTAATCGATAGAATATCAATATAAAACTCTATATCTAACGGTTCAAGAGATATGAGTATGTTTATCGGATGATGACATTTTCGCTTACTCAAAAACATTGAGCAACTTTGAAGTCGTGTATCTCGGAAAATAATTGCAGGGGAAATGTGAAAATTTGACTGTTCGGAGAGCAATTCGTCCCTAATCGATAGAATATCAGTAGAAAACTCTATCTCTAACGGTTCAAGAGATATGAGTAACTTTATCGGATTATGACATTTTCGTATACTCAAAAACATTAAACAACTTTGAAGTCGTGTATCTCGGAAAATAATTGCAGGGGAAATGTAAAAATTTGACTGTTCGGAGAGCAATTCGTCCTTAATCGATAGAATATCAGTATGAAACTCTATCTCTAACGGTTTAAGAGATATGAGTAACTTTATCGGATTATGACATTTTCGTATACTCAAAAAACATTGAGCAACTTTGAAGTCTTGTATCTCGGAAAATAATTGCAGGGGAAATGTGAAAATTTGACTGTTCGGAGAGCAATTCTTCTCTAATCGATAGAATATCAGTAGAAAACTCTATCTCTAACGGTTTAAGAGATATGATTAACTTTATCGGATTATGACATTTTCGTATACTCAAAAACATTAAGCAACTTTGAAGTCGTGTATCTCGGAAAATAATTGCAGGGGAAATGTAAAAATTTGACTGTTCGGAGAGCAATTCGTCCTTAATCGATAGAATATCAGTATGAAACTCTATCTCTAACGGTTTAAGAGATATGAGTAACTTTATCGGATTATGACATTTTCGTATACTCAAAAAACATTGAGCAACTTTGTAGTCTTGTATCTCGGAAAATAATTGCGGGAGAAATGTGAAAATTTGACTGTTCGGAGAGCAATTCGTCCCTAATCGATAGAATATCAGTAGAAAACTCTATATCTAACGGTTCAAGAGATATGAGTAACTTTATCGGATGATGACATTTTCGCTTACTCAAAAACATTGAGCAACTTTGTAGTCTTGTATCTCGGAAAATAATTGCAGGGGAAATGTGAAAATTTGACTGTTCGGAGAGCAATTCGTCCTTAATCGATAGAATATCAGTAGAAAACTCTATCTCTAACGGTTCAAGAGATATGAGTAACTTTATAGGATTATGACATTTTCGCTTACTCAAAAACATTGAGCAACTTTGAAGTCTTGTATCTCGGAAAATAATTGCAGGGGAAATGTGAAAATTTGACTGTTCGGAGAGCAATTCGTCCTTAATCGATAGAATATCAATATAAAACTCTATATCTAACGGTTCAAGAGATATGAGTATGTTTATCGGATGATGACATTTTCGCTTACTCAAAAACATTGAGCAACTTTGAAGTCTTGTATCTCGGAAAATAATTGCAGGGGAAATGTGAAAATTTGACTGTTCGGAGAGCAATTCGTCCTTAATCGATAGAATATCAGTATGAAACTCTATCTCTAACGGTTCAAGAGATATGAGTAACTTTATCGGATGATGACATTTTCGCTTACTCAAAAACATTGAGCAACTTTGTAGTCTTGTATCTCGGAAAATAATTGCAGGGGAAATGTGAAAATTTGACTGTTCGGAGAGCAATTCGTCCTTAATCGATAGAATATCAGTATGAAACTCTATCTCTAACGGTTCAAGAGATATGAGTAACTTTATAGGATTATGACATTTTCGCTTACTCAAAAACATTGAGCAACTTTGTAGTCTTGTATCTCGGAAAATAATTGCAGGGGAAATGTGAAAATTTGACTGTTCGGAGAGCAATTCGTCCTTAATCGATAGAATATCAGTAGAAAACTCTATCTCTAACGGTTCAAGAGATATGAGTAACTTTATAGGATTATGACATTTTCGCTTACTCAAAAACATTGAGCAACTTTGAAGTCTTGTATCTCGGAAAATAATTGCAGGGGAAATGTGAAAATTTGACTGTTCGGAGAGCAATTCGTCCTTAATCGATAGAATATCAATATAAAACTCTATATCTAACGGTTCAAGAGATATGAGTATGTTTATCGGATGATGACATTTTCGCTTACTCAAAAACATTGAGCAACTTTGAAGTCTTGTATCTCGGAAAATAATTGCAGGGGAAATGTGAAAATTTGACTGTTCGGAGAGCAATTCGTCCTTAATCGATAGAATATCAGTATGAAACTCTATCTCTAACGGTTCAAGAGATATGAGTAACTTTATCGGATGATGACATTTTCGCTTACTCAAAAACATTGAGCAACTTTGTAGTCTTGTATCTCGGAAAATAATTGCAGGGGAAATGTGAAAATTTGACTGTTCGGAGAGCAATTCGTCCTTAATCGATAGAATATCAGTAGAAAACTCTATCTCTAACGGTTCAAGAGATATGAGTAACTTTATAGGATTATGACATTTTCGCTTACTCAAAAACATTGAGCAACTTTGAAGTCTTGTATCTCGGAAAATAATTGCAGGGGAAATGTGAAAATTTGACTGTTCGGAGAGCAATTCGTCCTTAATCGATAGAATATCAATATAAAACTCTATATCTAACGGTTCAAGAGATATGAGTATGTTTATCGGATGATGACATTTTCGCTTACTCAAAAACATTGAGCAACTTTGAAGTCTTGTATCTCGGAAAATAATTGCAGGGGAAATGTGAAAATTTGACTGTTCGGAGAGCAATTCGTCCTTAATCGATAGAATATCAGTATGAAACTCTATCTCTAACGGTTCAAGAGATATGAGTAACTTTATCGGATGATGACATTTTCGCTTACTCAAAAACATTGAGCAACTTTGTAGTCTTGTATCTCGGAAAATAATTGCAGGGGAAATGTGAAAATTTGACTGTTCGGAGAGCAATTCGTCCTTAATCGATAGAATATCAGTATGAAACTCTATCTCTAACGGTTCAAGAGATATGAGTAACTTTATAGGATTATGACATTTTCGCTTACTCAAAAACATTGAGCAACTTTGTAGTCTTGTATCTCGGAAAATAATTGCAGGGGAAATGTGAAAATTTGACTGTTCGGAGAGCAATTCGTCCTTAATCGATAGAATATCAATATAAAACTCTATATCTAACGGTTCAAGTGATATGAGTAACTTTATCGGATTATGACATTTTCGTATACTCAAAAAACATTGAGCAACTTTGAAGTCTTGTATCTCGGAAAATAATTACAGGGGAAATGTGAAAATTTGACTGTTCGGAGAGCAATTCGTCCTTAATCGATAGAATATCAATATAAAACTCTATATCTAACGGTTCAAGAGATATGAGTAACTTTATCGGATTATGACATTTTCGTATACTCAAAAAACATTGAGCAACTTTGAAGTCTTGTATCTCGGAAAATAATTGCAGGGGAAATGTGAAAATTTGACTGTTCGGAGAGCAATTCGTCCTTAATCGATAGAATATCAATATAAAACTCTATATCTAACGGTTCAAGAGATACGAATAACTTTATAGGATTATGACATTTTCGTATACTCAAAAACATTAAGCAACTTTTAAGTCGTGTATCTCAGTAATTAGTTATATGTGGATCTTGAAAATTGTACAGATCAAAAAACAATTCTTCCTAATTCGATAGAGCTTGCTTATAGAGCTGTGCGTTCAATAGTTCAGAAGATATGAGCAAAATTAGAGAATCGATACAGGTGTATTTAAAAAAAAGCGGATTAAAACCATTTTCATATAATTTGTGTTGAAGGAAAAAAATAATCAATTCTTTCGCGTAATACTAACCTGCGAAAACAGATGTGACAAACTGTATAATTATTAGGTAAGATTTTGTTTTTAAAATTCAAATTGAAAAGAATGTAAATTAATACAGAACAGATTGGGCAATTCAATTTCATCAAATTTAAATCGAACGTTTTTTTTCTCTCGACTGTGTATTATTTTTTCAAAAGGTAGGTCATCAAACCACATTAAGTCGAAAATAAATTGAAGATAATGCAAGTAATTAACTATTCAATTTGTATATTCGATTCACAAAAAAGTATTGTAGATTATGTCGTAATTTTATTACTGATTATCGTTTTTTTTTTTCGACATATGGTGGCAATTTAATCTTTTGCAAGCCATCATGATTAATATTATATCATAAATTGAATAAATAAGATTTAAAACAACAGACAAGGATCACATCTTGGCAACGTAGTAATCGCCATGTTTAACGCGTAGTAATATTCCTCTTGGCCGGTGACGTCACGTCGCCATCTTTTAATATACCGGGTAACAAACAAAACGCACTTCGTGGATTTGTAATATGATAAAAAAAACTTGTTTTTGTAATATTTTTTCAAAAATAACTGCCTTGACATGATAATCGCGATTAGTTTACATTTTTTACTATTGCCTCGGCTATTTAAATGATGCAAAAAATGGTTTATTCTATCGACTATATTTAGACTGCCGTAAATTCTAAAACGAATGTTTACTTTTTACTAAATATACAATATTTCAGCAAATGTATATAAAAAAAAGTGGATAAATTGAGTAATCAACATTAAGAAAATAGATAAACAACTATATTTAATTTAATTTAATCGGTAAATCGTCGATTGAACAAGAAATATGTCCGGCAACGTCGCATTTAGGATTTAAAATACGACGTATAAAAAACATCGTAGACAATATTAACTGTTTCTTTGAGTTAAATTTCCCTTTTTATTTAATTGCCGCGTGATACCTCTCACGGGAAAAACAATGAATAGTTTGTATCTGTTTGTTAATTGTTGCAATTTAATTGCCAGCAATTAGACTAGCGTATGAAAAATGAATTCGCATAATGGCGTTTATATATATATCCATATTAATCGACGTCCGTTCGAACCAGTAATTTATAACTCGTGTTCATTGATCGTTTTGCTTAGCAAGCAATGAGTAAAATATATTTTTTTTAAATATACGTACCTGAAATGCTACTTCGTTTTGATTTGAGGTTATGGTCATTTTTGGTCGATTATTAAATTCGATATGTGGTTTTTTGATTGATAAATTCCTTTTGATTAATGTTTTTTCATATATATATATATATACCTAGTCAGGATGTTACTAAACGATCCTTAATTGAAATTTATAAATAAATATGACAAACAATCATTGCAAATCCATCAGTCGTTGCTGGCCATTGACCTTGACCTTTTCAATACCTTCTTAACGCTTAGCTTAGTTCAAATTGAGTCATTTGGAGTGAAAACATTGATTTTTATAGTTATTTGTTCTTTTTATATCTTAATCAAAACAATTATAAGATTTTTTGTGACCTCCAACAACATTTTTAGAACTTGTATTAACTATTACTTGTTTTAACGTTATTTGTCACACTTAATCGAGGTTATTACAACTTCATTCTCATTTTTTAAATTTGAAATTTTATATTCATCAGCTGTTCTTGATTTTTCTCGTATAATGATTTATACAATCGGAACACGGTTATCTATATCATTACTAACATGTTTTCATGTTCTAATTTATGAAACCACTCGTTAATTTATCAATATTTATCTGCAGTTTGTTTGTAATATACGGTGTGTCCTGATTTTGGAATGTTCTTGTTGTAAATTACATTTTAACTTACGATGTCGTTAGTAAACTTGTATTTAATTATCACGAAATATACTTAAATAAGTTTATTAACTGTTAAATTCATTTATATCGACAAATTTTTTTCATATTTATTAGATATAATAAAATTCATTATTTTCCCATGAAAATAAAAAATCTGGCAACTATGTAAATATCAGTATAATATCGGTTGTAATATTATAAACGAAATTTTATAAAACTACGTGTATATGACGCGTTCTATAACTAAAAATCACTTTGTATATCAATTTTAGTGTAAGTAATTATAACACGTTAAATGATTTTGTTCTAAAATATGAAATATAAAATTTGGTTGGTATCAATGGCTAATCAAACTACATCATTACAGTGTACTCTAAAGTGTAGTCTGAATCCTTGTGGAACAGTTTATTAAAATAAACATCGACGAATCGTTCTATTGAAAAATACACTGGTAGATATTCCTACGTTTCCAATACTGTTTATTAATTAATATTTTGTATAAATAAAACTAATGAAACGTTAATTTATTATGAAATATAGGTAACAACGATTTTTAATTTCGGTTTTGTAAATATTAGTCTATCACTTTCCTTATTTGAAGCAATATAAATCATAAACAATAGACGTGGATTTCATAAAGAAAGAACCATTGTTAGTTTTGTGCAATAGATTAATAATTCAGTCGCCGTATCACGTTGAGAAAGATTTTGAAAAGAAAAATGGTGTTTGCATTATTCGTATCGGTGCTGTGAGTCACAGGTAAATTTCCTTGCGTTATTATAGTGAAAATTTTATTTCACGGTTTTCTTTATACCGTTAAAAAATTGATAATAGAATTAACTTTTTTATTATTGGTTTTACGACATATACAATATGTTTTCGTAATTTAAAAATACATATACTATCGTGAGATAATTATTTTTATTGGTATACGAGGGATGGTAACAAATTTTACTCCGACAGATCAGCTGATTTTCGTAAAACTGTTTTTATCATTGTTGAAAAAGACGTAAAGTACTAGATGAAATTTGAGGTTAGGAATTTGTTTACTGTGCAAACTTTATTTATTATCAATTTTGGTACAAAAAGTTATTTTTGATAAAATGTAGTGCGTGATTTAAAATCTAAAATACAATCGTTTAAAAAGAAATTTTTCCAGTAGTATACGGGGTATATCAAAAAATATGTTTTTTTGTTAATAGTAAAATGCCTTTATATTCAAAATTTTTTATTAAAAAAGTCGATCAGAATTGAAAATTATGCGTAAATATTAAGTTTTTCACTAATTCATTAAGTTAATATACAGGATGATCCTAGACTTGATATAATTTCTGATTTGCAACTTTAAAGGACTGTAACTCAGAAACGAGGGGTTGTATGGCAAATTTTTCTCTGTCACAGCATTATTTTCACGTCATACCTTGTATAATTGTAATGAAAAAACTATTTTTTTCATAGTTGATAAATATAATTGAGGTTTGATCATGTTTTTTTAAAAAAACCCGCAATTTATTAATATTTCACGCTTCAGTAAAATCACATTTTGCGACAACCCTCGTATATGACTAATACGTCTATAAATGACTAATAATTTTGTTCATCTATCTAATATTAGTTAAATTAAAATATGCATTATTGTCGTTTTGATTAGAAGCCGATTAATCAAAATAGTTTACGACAAGGTCGTTGTGAGTAAATATTGAATTATGATTGTTTAATTGTCATTACACACACACCGATTTACGAGAAAAAAAAAATTAGGAAGTATAAGAATTTACAAGGTCAAATTTCAAGGTTAAGATTCTTTGCTAAGGAAAAGCAATGAGGTAACTTTTAATTTCAGTAATTATGAAGTGAAATATAAATTTTTAATAGTTTAAATGAATTATAACACGCAATTCATCGTTCAAAAACAGTTATCTAAATTGATTAATTTATATATAATAATCTAAAGACCCGCCATCTTCCAAACAACCGTTACTAAAGCGCGCCAAATTCAAACAAGTTAATTTGACATTCATACACTTCGATGATAATCCGTAACAAATTCTAGTGGAATGACAGGAACGAATTTATCATTTTTCGCGATACATAAACCTACGTTCATATAACTGGAGATAACTGAGGAGGAAATCAGCTTTAATAGTTTTTTTTTAATCTCTTTGAAGCTTCAGTGAAATGAGTTTAATATCATTCATGATTTCCTGTTATACATAAACTATTATTATCAACGATCATAACAGGACCGAAATTGAAATTAATAAACGAATAACGGGAATTTTTTTTTTTTTCATTAAATCGGACCTAAAAATAAATGGAAATTTCGTAGTAATGTAAAATAAAATATATTAAACGTAACAAATCAAAAAACAAGGTTAACGGCCATTATACCGTATAATCATAGATAACCTTTAAGTACGGAGAAGAAACAAATTTTATCGATCGTCGATGTTCCATGTAAACCTATTAGTTAGGCAATACGCAATACTACTACGTATTATGTGTTTTATATATATTTATATTCAGTAATCAGTTCGTGATTTTAATAAACTGTAATTTTAAATATGTAATTAATATTTTTTGTGTAAATATACTATATCCAAATAGGATTTTTCAAAAATTAATACAATTATTTGAGATTAGTAAACGGTATTTGAAAATATTATGATTTAACGTAACCTCTTAAACAATGAACCGGTGTTGCCAGCTCTGAAAACATAATTAGGATATTATGATAATAATTGGACGGTGGTAATTTGAATAAAAACACGATTGGAATCGTATATTTTTGAACACAACGATAATTATTTATTGATGAAAATGTCGAAATATTTATTTTCAGAAAGAAGTGAGATGCCAACGAATTTTTAGTATATAATCTCCATGAAGGGTTTACCGCCTGCTCAATGGGCTTTTTAAATTTGAAAAGTTACCTTCGTTCAAGACCACCAGGAAGAAAAAAGTAGCGGCGTGAGTAAAAACAATTATTTTTCACTGTTTTCATTTTTCTCTACTAGGTTATGTTGTATATATATGAAATAAAAATTGACAGTTTTACTCGTGTGTGTTCGGTAATTGTCGGTTTATTACTTGCGCTGTACTCTACAATCTACAGTGATGCCAATTGATATTTTTTTCCCTATATTTAAGCGAGATTGAATTGTTTTTTACGAGGTAACCCGCTTTTTCGAAATTCTTTACGGTTCATTGGCATTAAAATTTAAAAATGAATATAACAAATAGATTAGTGGATTCAAGTAACGTGAATAACCGAAGAAATATTCAAGATATCTATTTAAATGTTTGACACACATACCTTTTCGTCTGTCCCATTAACTCGATAAATATTTTACCCGGCAAGGTAAAAATTTTCCTAACGATACATTTATAGTGTGAACTCGGTTGTAGTCATCAGAAATATCACGTGTAATTATTAAAAGTAAGTAAAATTTGAAAATATTTCTTAATTCGATATGTTATGATGACATTCTTACAAGTTCCATTTCGTTTACAAAAATTATTCACGAATCGTGTCGAAAAAAGAAAACTAAATAAAAATTATAAGGAAATCTTAAATATTACGATGGCAACATTGCAAATACCAGCGACGAGAAAGAGCGGATAAAAAACGTTCGTTGTTAAGCACGAGAATACAGGACCGGCATAGGTTTTAATTAAAGGTGGTTGACGGCGATTTTAATTTTTTTTGTTATCTTGATATAATAGGAAAAATAATTATAATTTTGTTCGTATACGAGGTATATCAAAAAATATAAATTCCACATATTAATTTTTGTACAAAAAACGATAATTCCAGAAACATACCGGAAATTTTAGGTTATAAAAATGACAATTTCGAAACAATTCATCATTACTCATCCATGTTGTACTCCAAATTCATACTACACTCAACTTTTCCTAATAATTACGATAAAAAAGAGTGTCTTTAAGTATGCAACATTTTCGGACACGCTGTAGATAGAATACAAGTCTTGCTATTATTTACAGAGGTAATAAACATGTATACCAACCGAAAATCTTACATTTTAAAATTACTGCTGGTAGTATTCGTCGTATATGGATTCGTTCACGTTTTTACCAACTCGGCAGTACCCGTTATCAGAGAAATGCAAGAATCCGGTAGGAATCTTGCCGCTCTCGGTAGTGCCAACCTCGGTTCCTCAGGTTTCGAAGATATTACTGTCAAGGACATAATACCCGCCGTCGATCCGATCAAAAATTATATAGAAACCCATCAAAATGTAAGTAACTTCCCACATTACTCAGGTAAACAGATATTATTCAGGTATTTGTTTCAAGGGTATTACGTTAAATATAAATTTGTTTTAAAATTAGAATTAATACCCAATAAAAATTCATTTTATACTGTATTTTTTTTTACTTCAACATTTTTCTCGATATATAATTTTATATTCCAGTTAAAAGTTGTAATAACTGAAATAAATAATTAAAAACGTTTTAAAATTCCAAATTTCTATTTGAAATTATCCCGAATACGGCCCTGTCTAAAGTGAAATTATTCAACACGCCTAATAAAAAGTGAAAGAAGAAGAAGCACAAATTAATCTTATTTTGTTTAGGTTGTGATGGATGTACAACCATCAAAACCCGTTCCATCAATCATAGATAAAGTAAGGGAGGTAACAAAATGCGTAGACAAACCTATGGTACCGAAAATTCAACAACGAGGCGATTATTGGGTCCTTTACAATTACATAACAGCCGAAATAAGTCACAGGTAATTTGCGAACACAGTTTAAAAATTTATATTATCTCTAACTCTTTTTAACTAATGTCAATCCAGTGCGGTGTTTCTATGGAATTCGATTCAATCACGAATCTTTCTCGATCTGAATTCACAGTTTCTAGTAACAGTTCCGCGTTTATCGCATTTTCAAATTGTCAGGATCGAAAGTTGGTGTGAGGTTAGCGCCAAACTTAATGTCAAAACGTATTTAATGTCGTGTTTGTTTATAAGTTTAAATAACGAAATATTTAATATAATGCGTAATACAAATTAGTAGATCATTAAACTTTGTGTATTACAATGTATCTGAAAAGTGATCAACGAAAAATCAATTTGTCATTTGATATAGTGACGAGATTAGTAGTGAAATAAAGTGTAGTAGTGAATGACCTTCGAATTCAGTTAATTAATTAAAAAATTAATGTTAAAGTAACAATATATGTGTGATTATACATAATTTGTATCGAGAATGTGTGCTTAATTAGTAAAGAGTTGATTTCAGATTAGTTATGGAGTGTTTCATTTTGTAATAAAATGTTGATTAGAGGTTAGGTGATTCAGTTGCTGTTTTAGTACGTAAATTTTTGAAAAAAACTTGTAAACTGAGTTTAAAACGTTCAACCATTATTTCAAGCTTCACATTAAGTAATTTTTCAATAAATTCCAGTTTTGAATTATGATAAAACGGTTCATTTTGTAACAAAAGTTTAGGTTGATATTGAAAAAATTGTAGCATTCACATCTATGGGATTGGAATTGAAAAATAAGGGAAAAATGAAAGAAAAACGTTTATATTATGAATAAAACAATAAATTAAATCTTTACGTATCATATCTATAAAAATATAACTTGTTTTAAACTGAAAATAACAGACTGGTATAAAAATAGTTGACAAGCTCTCATACTATTATTAATAATTCTGAAACTATAGCACATACATATTTCTACCTTATCTCATTCCATAGAGAAAAGGTGTGCCTAAATAGTTGATGTTAAAGGATTTAATCAAATTCGTATTTGTAAAAATTATATGAGGTGAAAGATCCAATTTTATTTTTTCAAAAATAAAAATTCAAAATCTTCCCCCTTTCAAATCAAAACCTTCTAAATTTTGTGACGCAAATTTGACGTGAACTTCCAGATGCCATGAAAGTATAACATACACAACCCACGCTGATTTTTCCTTTATGGATAACTTGGTGCCATTGCTGGAACGATGGAACGGGCCAATCAGTATAGCTCTACACGCTCCGGGAACTGATTTTCAAAATACTATCGACTCCATAGCATACCTCAGGGATTGTACCACGCCCATGGTGAAAGAATTGGTTACTTTCCACATTTATTTCAGTACCAAACACGTTCCTAAAGAGGTAAATGGATCAGAATACTCCGCTTATATATTTTCATAGTCACTCGGTTTTGTTTTTATTTTGTATCAGGTTCCCAAGGAAGATTCCTTATTCGCGGAACCTTACAACTGTTCGCTGGTCCCTCCTTTCATGAATTTCTCCAGCGAAAATATGTACAAGGCTCAGAAGAAGCTTCTGTATCCCGTAAACGTCGGTAGGAACGTGGCTCGAGAAATGGCTCAAACACATTTCATCTTACCGTCAGATATCGAACTGTATCCTAGTCCTAACGTAATAGAAAAGTTCCTAGCGATGATCGCTGAAAATAAAGGACCTCTACTCAACAAAAATCCTAGGGTAAGTGCCAAATTCATTTATCTATTGTTCAATTACTAATTTGTTTTAATATATGTATGAACGGACTATAATATCGAGGTATTCAAATGAATTAAATTCATTATAAGCATGAACGGACTATAATATTATTCTAAATGTATGAACGGACTATAAAATTGACTTAATGAATAAAATTAACTCTAAAAAGTGTATGAAGGGACTATAATTCTACTAAATATATGAACGGACTATAAAATTGACTTAATGAATGAAATTAACTCCACAAAGTGTATGAACGGACTATAATTTTACTAAATATATGAACGGACTATAATATTGACATATTGAATGAAATTAACTCCACAAAGTGTATGAACGGACTGTAATTTTACTAAATATATGAACGGACTATAATTTTACTAAATATATGAACGGACTATAATATTGACATATTGAATAAAATTAACTCCACAAAGTGTATGAACGGACTATAATTTTACTAAATATATGAACGGACTATAATTTTACTAAATATATGAACGGACTATAATATTGACATATTGAATGAAATTAACTCCACAAAGTGTATGAACGGACTATAATTTTACTAAATATATGAACGGACTATAATTTTACTAAATATATGAACGGACTATAATATTGACATATTGAATGAAATTAACTCCACAAAGTGTATGAACGGACTGTAATTTTACTAAATATATGAACGGACTATAATTTTACTAAATATATGAACGGACTATAATTTTACTAAATATATGAACGGACTATAATATTGACATATTGAATGAAATTAACTCCACAAAGTGTATGAACGGACTATAATTTTACTAAATATATGAACGGACTATAATATTGACATATTGAATGAAATTAACTCCACAAAGTGTATGAACGGACTGTAATTTTACTAAATATATGAACGGACTATAATTTTACTAAATATATGAACGGACTATAATATTGACATATTGAATAAAATTAACTCCACAAAGTGTATGAACGGACTGTAATTTTACTAAATATATGAACGGACTATAATTTTACTAAATATATGAACGGACTATAATATTGACATATTGAATAAAATTAACTCCACAAAGTGTATGAACGGACTATAATTTTACTAAATATATGAACGGACTATAATATTGACATATTGAATGAAATTAACTCCACAAAGTGTATGAACGGACTATAATTTTACTAAATATATGAACGGACTATAATTTTACTAAATATATGAACGGACTATAATATTGACATATTGAATGAAATTAACTCCACAAAGTGTATGAACGGACTGTAATTTTACTAAATATATGAACGGACTATAATTTTACTAAATATATGAACGGACTATAATATTGACATATTGAATAAAATTAACTCCACAAAGTGTATGAACGGACTGTAATTTTACTAAATATATGAACGGACTATAATTTTACTAAATATATGAACGGACTATAATATTGACATATTGAATAAAATTAACTCCACAAAGTGTATGAACGGACTATAATATTGACATATTGAATAAAATTAACTCCACAAAGTGTATGAACGGACTGTAATTTTACTAAATATATGAACGGACTATAATTTTACTAAATATATGAACGGACTATAATTTTACTAAATATATGAACGGACTATAATATTGACATATTGAATAAAATTAACTCCACAAAGTGTATGAACGGACTATAATTTTACTAAATATATGAACGGACTATAATTTTACTAAATATATGAACGGACTATAATATTGACATATTGAATGAAATTAACTCCACAAAGTGTATGAACGGACTATAATTTTACTAAATATATGAACGGACTATAATTTTACTAAATATATGAACGGACTATAATATTGACATATTGAATAAAATTAACTCCACAAAGTGTATGAACGGACTATAATTTTACTAAATATATGAACGGACTATAATTTTACTAAATATATGAACGGACTATAATATTGACATATTGAATGAAATTAACTCCACAAAGTGTATGAACGGACTGTAATTTTACTAAATATATGAACGGACTATAATTTTACTAAATATATGAACGGACTATAATATTGACATATTGAATAAAATTAACTCCACAAAGTGTATGAACGGACTGTAATTTTACTAAATATATGAACGGACTATAATTTTACTAAATATATGAACGGACTATAATATTGACATATTGAATAAAATTAACTCCACAAAGTGTATGAACGGACTATAATTTTACTAAATATATGAACGGACTATAATATTGACATATTGAATGAAATTAACTCCACAAAGTGTATGAACGGACTGTAATTTTACTAAATATATGAACGGACTATAATTTTACTAAATATATGAACGGACTATAATATTGACATATTGAATGAAATTAACTCCACAAAGTGTATGAACGGACTATAATTTTACTAAATATATGAACGGACTATAATATTGACATATTGAATAAAATTAACTCCACAAAGTGTATGAACGGACTATAATTTTACTAAATATATGAACGGACTATAATTTTACTAAATATATGAACGGACTATAATATTGACATATTGAATGAAATTAACTCCACAAAGTGTATGAACGGACTGTAATTTTACTAAATATATGAACGGACTATAATTTTACTAAATATATGAACGGACTATAATATTGACATATTGAATAAAATTAACTCCACAAAGTGTATGAACGGACTATAATTTTACTAAATATATGAACGGACTATAATATTGACATATTGAATAAAATTAACTCCACAAAGTGTATGAACGGACTATAATTTTACTAAATATATGAACGGACTATAATTTTACTAAATATATGAACGGACTATAATATTGACATATTGAATAAAATTAACTCCACAAAGTGTATGAACGGACTATAATTTTACTAAATATATGAACGGACTATAATTTTACTAAATATATGAACGGACTATAATATTGACATATTGAATGAAATTAACTCCACAAAGTGTATGAACGGACTGTAATTTTACTAAATATATGAACGGACTATAATTTTACTAAATATATGAACGGACTATAATATTGACATATTGAATAAAATTAACTCCACAAAGTGTATGAACGGACTATAATTTTACTAAATATATGAACGGACTATAATTTTACTAAATATATGAACGGACTATAATATTGACATATTGAATAAAATTAACTCCACAAAGTGTATGAACGGACTATAATTTTACTAAATATATGAACGGACTATAATATTGACATATTGAATAAAATTAACTCCACAAAGTGTATGAACGGACTATAATTTTACTAAATATATGAACGGACTGTAATTTTACTAAATATATGAACGGACTATAATTTTACTAAATATATGAACGGACTATAATATTGACATATTGAATAAAATTAACTCCACAAAGTGTATGAACGGACTATAATTTTACTAAATATATGAACGGACTATAATATTGACATATTGAATAAAATTAACTCCACAAAGTGTATGAACGGACTATAATTTTACTAAATATATGAACGGACTATAATATTGACATATTGAATAAAATTAACTCCACAAAGTGTATGAACGGACTATAATTTTACTAAATATATGAACGGACTATAATATTTAAAAATAAATTTACGGATGAACGGACTATAATTAGTATATGAAACCAATTAACGTGCATTCAGGTAATATAGGTATGTAATTTGAAGGTTTTCCCTCTTACGATATTCGAAGTAAGCGCCAATCAACAAGTACCAGAAAATAAGACTCAGCTCCGCGAAATGTTGGCTAACGGTACCGCTATACCGTTCCACAAAAAATTATGTCCAGGTTGCCACACCGTTCCCAAAGCTAAAGAATGGCAATCCGCTAACGAAACGGAAGGTTTGCACGTGTTTCACGTTGGTAAACGGAACGGGAAATTCGTCCATTGGGAACCGATATTCATAGGAACCCATGCTGATCCTTTATACGACGAAAGACTCAGTTGGGAGGGAAAGATGGATAAAATGACACAGGTAACTAACATTCAAATACCTTAATATCCAGTTTAATCCTTATTTATATAAATTTCCTATTATCTCTTATATAGAATTAATCTTGGCAACATAGCATATAAGTGATATTTACTTTTTAACGGTTGGTGTAATTGATCAACTTTCCTTCATTCTCATTGACAGCCATTATAACCTCTATTCAATAATGAGTGTTTGTTACTGTTACGAAAGTAATTTTGAAAAAAATTAATAAAACTAGGTGGTTTCAAGACTTCGTATTACTTGTAAATGAAGAAAAAAATGTTTAATATTATAATTACATAATATAAAATAATTAAAAGTAGGTATTTTTAAGAAAAAACGCGATGTTAAAATTTCAACAAGTTCAACAACAGTTCGTAAATTTTAACGATTTCAGTGTATAAATATAATATTTATAGTTATTTTTCGAATGTTTTAGTTTAAATAATTAGTTTGTATGTTATTATTATCCCTATTAGGGTTATGCGTTGTGTGTTTTGAATTACGACTTCATGATTCTCGACAACGCTTTCCTAGTCCACAAACCGGGCATCAAGATCTACAAGAAAGATCCGAGACGCGCGATGTTGGCGGGGAAAACCCATCAACTCATCAATAAAATAATTTTCCCAGAACTAAAGGTCCTTTACGGGGTTAGAAAAGGCTGTGCTGTTTAAACAAACATGTGAATGCAAAGGTAATACAGAACTTTAAGTCGTTTTAGACACTTTTATATTTCATTTTAAATTATTGTGATCAATTTTTTTATTATTATTACATCGCATTACTTCTATATAATGTTCTTGTAAGTATTATTTAATTATATTGGCTGTCATTTTTCATTATAAATGTCTTGCCATAATATTTTGAGTTTTAAGTCCGAAAAGTATTTATTTGTTTCATAGGCAGAAAAAATGGAAATATTTTGTAAATCTTTTAAAAATAACGTACGTTTCTGTTCAAATTAATGTCGTTAAGTACTAAAAACTTATAATACAATCATTTTTGTTCCGTATGGCCAAAGAAAAGAAATTTTTACTCAATTTTTGCCGATATTCAATGTAATTATACCAGTCCAACATACACAGATGATAATTTATGGTATTCTATCTATTTTTCGACTGTTTTGAACAGCAACATTCTATTAAATGTCTATTACTAGTGTCCCTAGGTATTTTCTCGTTTCTTTATAGTACATTGTTACAAATTTGGACAAAATTGATGTATCGGATTAAATAATTATCATCGACAACACTTTACAGGTGTTTTCCCTTTTTTTGGAGTAATTTATTGAAGGTTTTGACCTTTTAAAGTGATTGATTACCAATTATAAGACTCTTCAGGGTTTGCCACGTTTCTTTGGATTAATTTTTTGACAATATTGTCTTATACAGCAATTGACAAGATTCTCCAGGTGTTTCCCCTTTTTTGGAGTAATTCATTAAATGTTTTGACGTGTTAAAGTGATCGACTATCAATGCCAAGACTCTTCAGGCATTTCCTCGCTTCTTTGGCGTAGTTTGCTGGAATTTTGAAAAAATGGACTTGTTAAGCAATTTATTACCAATAGCAACATTTTCGATGTAATTTTTTCATTTCTTTAGTGTAATTCCTTGAAAATTCTGACATAAGAGACTTGTTGGAGTGACTTGTTCCCAGTAGCAAGACTTTCCACACGCTTTTTCCATTTTATTAGTGGATTTCCTTGAATATTGTGGCCATATTGACTAATTAAACCCTTTCCGGATGTTTTTTGGTGCAATTTCTTAAGAATTTCCAGACAATTGAATTGGTAACGAGATTTGTAACCAAAAGCAGATGTTTTTTCGTTTCTTTTATGTAATTTTTCAAAAATTGACTTGAAATTGTTCGTGATGGACATATTTATCGAATCCACTTTGCCAGTAAGAAATGATAATGAAAATTTGAAGATTGTCTTCTTCCTGGTTCGATTTGTTAGTTATAGCTGATTTTTTGTATGCCAAAAAGTAGGTTGATGTGTCAGAATCAATTTTGTAATTTTAAATTTTAATTTATAACACGAAAAACGGATTTACAGAATATTTTCCATCATAAAATTTTAATCGTGACTTCTCTTATTTATTTACAAGTGTATATTTTCCTAGTTGTATATACGAAAACTTTTTATACATATATCTAGCTTTTATCTATTTAGTGTGGAATTTTTTGAGTGTATGTGTTACGAAAAAAGCACTTTTTCGAGATAAATCATTTTTAAAGCATTTATTCAAAGTCATTCCTCGTGCCGAAACATAATTTGACTCTCAGAGGCAGTTTGAAACGAATCCCTTGTAGTATAATAATTTGATGGTAAAAATTTCGAAATTTTTTACTCATTTCGAATTCATTTGTCAAAAAAACTACCAAAATAATTAGTTCGTGATTTACATAGTGCAGTGAAAGGTTTACTAATAATTTCAGCAGAAATTATGATACAACTTGTATATTATAAAACTCATTTTATATTTTCCTAACGTAAATATTCCCAATTAATCGTAAAATGTATGGAATCGTGTTAAACTTAGTCAGACATATTCACTATTACTTAAGGGCCCTTTTGGTTCAAGATTTTCGTAATAAATTGATTTTAGTACTCATTTTAAGCCCTAATTATTCTAATTACAAATAATAATCACTTAAATAGCCATTTAGAACGATTTTACGAGATATATATACCAATTTGTTTACGTAAAGGTGCTATTACTAAATTAAACAATGAAACTAAAATTTTCTCAAAATATCATGAAAATAAAACAATTTGTATAACTTAAAACACCATTTCAAACAATTTTGATCAAAATATAAACTAAATTTTAATACGACAAAATATGGTTGTAAATACTTACTTATGACGGTATTTTAGCACGTTATACTATACTAAAAAACATAAATTCACTTGAAATTATAATTTTTCTAATAAAAATAAAAAATTCTTAATAAATTATAGGTCAAAATTGATTTACATCTTGATTGAAAATAATCAAAAACGTTGTAAAATAAACATAACCTATTATGTCAAATTTTAATTTAACTTTACTCACGAAAATGATCGAGTTTAACCGATTAAAATGGTGTACAGACAACTTCACTTCGCTATTTTAAAGCCTCGTTTATATTCGTTGAATTTTCGATCATTGTCGGATTTTGCGCACGAGTCATCAGTTTATCATTAGAAGTCGTTTGGAGTGGATGTGGTTTTACGTGTATTATAACCACCATCTTGTTTACCTTTATTTTGTTTAATTATTGTCTAACGAATCAAATAGTGTCTGTAGTGATTTAGATCTGGTTAAACTGATGTGATACGTGAAATTTAATTTAACTTATTCTCAAAATAAACAACGTGTTTTTAAAAAATTCGGTTCTGGCTAAATTTACGCGAGACGTATACAAATAATAATTTTTTTCAACTTATTATTTCATAGATCTTTTAATATGTTTTTATTGATAAATCATTTTGTTTCTAAAAACCGTCTAATCAAGAGCAAAATGGCCGACTCTTCAACTTTTTCTTTCCTTTGGTTTTGATTTGACAATTTACAAGGGATTTACACATGAATCGCTCCTCTGGGTGATGAATTATGATTAAAACACGGTAAATAGTGAATCTCATCATCAAACCAACATTTTACCGAATATATTCACGTTCTTTTAGTATATTATACCAAGTGCCAATGTTAAACATTTTCCCACCTATACTTTTGTGATGTATGTAGACATTCTGTATAATTCGTGTGGTTCCGATCTTTAATCAATGTTTTAACAGTGAAATATTTATATATAACAGAACCGTACATCGTAATAATAGGCTCAAATTTGTCATTTCGTCGCTTCACTTCCATCTTATCATACAATGTATGTTCCTGTTGAAGTTCGCGCACGCTTCGTCGGTTCGTAGACACTTCTAAGCAACTGATTTTTGTTTATGTCAAAAAATTCTCATTATTTTTAAGACCCCTATAAAGATTTTACTTTACAGTTATTTTATAACGTCGAGTCGTATAGTCCCATCTCTTTTCCTTATATTTCAAGGACATTTTCTTTTGTTTATTTATAAACAAGGAATTTGAAAGTTTTCTCAGTGTAATTGCGTTAAAAACTGTTGCTTAGGGGTGTTTATGTTACGTAATTAGCCTTGTCATATATTTTTATATAAGAAACTATTTAAATGCTCAATATCTACCGTACCTTTCAATTATAGCTGCCTTTAATGTAAGCGTTTAAAAAAAACTGCGTATTTTTACAAACATCCTGTAAAAATAACGAAACTTATATATTGTAAATATATTGAAAGCTTCCTGTATATATCGATCGTGGATTTTTGTGTAGCGTTTCGTGACGCGGAATGTTAGTCACTTCTTTTATGCCGTCGGCCATTTTTGTATAACTATAATTCCGAAATAAACTTTCAGCCATCTGTCGGCGATATCACGAACCTTTTTGATCCGCAAATGCAATTTTTACAGGTTTCTATATAAACTTTGTATACAAGCGTAGTTGCCAAATGTAAATTTTTAATATATATTGAGCGATTGTACAGGGGTAATGGGAAATGTTTTACTAAAAACAAAGGAGAAATTATTTGCTTTGAAATTCGAATGAATTATTTATTTATATATTATATACAGGAAGTCTTTAATGTATGGTAGTAGGAGGTAACTTTATTTTTTTTTGACACCCTGTTTTTATTTGTTTTGCTCATTATTTGGTACTTATCTGTATTTTAAGTAATTTAATTTCGTTCTGTTTTTATTTTTTAATGAGAAAATCGTCCTCTTGATGTATTTTTACCATTTATTGTGCCTTATACACTGATTCTATGTAGTGGTGAAATTATAAAGTAATTTTGTACCGTATATGGAAACTTTTTCTGCAAATATAAAAATTGTGAAAATTCCAGTGAGTTTTTTTTTTTCGTTCCTAAACCCTCCTTATCTATTAAAAAATTACTTAACTTATAGTCCGTTCGAACAAACAATTACGTTGAATAATAGTCAAAAATGTACTAGTTGGTCCTTCGAGCCGGGTATAAACCACCTATAGACGGGTTTTAGCTGTTAGGGGTGACTAACCGCCCTTTAAATGGGTTTAGAGGGTATTATTTTCATTCTGAAGATCTAGTCAATGAATTACCGAAGATATAGTCCGTTCGAACAAACAATTACGTTGAATAATAGTCAAAAATGTACTAGTTGGTCCTTCGAGCCGGGTATAAACCACCTATAGACGGGTTTTAGCTGTTAGGGGTGACTAACCGCCCTTTAAATGGGTTTAGAGGGTATTATTTTCATTCTGAAGATCTAGTCAATGAATTACCGAAGATATAGTCCGTTCGAACAAACAATTACGTTGAATAATAGTCAAAAATATAGTATTTGGTCCTTCGAGCCGGGTATAAACCACCTTTAAAGGGTATACTGTTTGAATATCGAGGTATATTCGAGAATATCATTGAAACACTAACTTTTTACTCAAATTTATTAGAAATAGGAACATTTTTGACATAATAAAAATATGAATTCCATAAAAAGGCCACTTACTATATCGGTAAATAATAATGAAAAAATTATTCGGGTCCAATTTCGGTTTCCGCAGTCTCTTTGGTAGCGTGAATCTTCATGTGCTGATGAAGACTGTCTCTTCTATTGAACGTGTTACCGCAAATTTTACAAGTAAACGTTTTATTTACGTCATGAATTCGAACGTGTCTCATCATTTTATCTTTGCGACCGAAACTTTTGCTACATCTACAGAAGGAAAAAAATAAAAACATATTTAAACCGATCAAAATCCATTTTTGGCAACAAGTTCGCCATTTTGTTTATTTTTGACAACAAATTCGTCATTTTGTTCAATTTTTGACAACAAATTCGCCATTTTATTCATTTTCGACAACAAATTCGCCATTTTGTTCAATTTTTGACAACAAATTCGCCATTTTATTCATTTTCGACAACAAATTCGCCATTTTGTTCAATTTTTGACAACAAATTCGCCATTTTATTCATTTTCGACAACAAATTCGCCATTTTGTTCAATTTTTGACAACAAATTCGCCATTTTCTTCCATTTTTGACAACAAATTCGCCATTTTGTTCAATTTTTGACAACAAATTCGCCATTTTATT